>NC_051423.1:17133014-17136169 GCF_015228065.2 Penaeus monodon | reverse complement strand
GGATGGCTTTGAGCTGATGGCGTATTAACACCCTGGCTGTGTGAGACAGCCAGGAGGTTGATCGTTCTTTCTAGGTCGTTTTTGCTATTGTGTCTGGATGACCTTTGATAAGAATTGTGCTGCCGTTAGATCAATTCGTGAGGCCAAGGGAGAAGGTTTGTCTCCACTAGGAGGTTGAGGACCTTCGCCCACCTTGGGCACCCAGAATGACCCTGGCGGCTTCGTTTTGGACTGTCCTTCCATATCGGTCTTTATATTTCTCTTAATGCCAATCAGAGCGAGGGAGGCATAGTCTACAATGGGCCTGACAGCATGTACATAGAATGATCTTAGTACTCTATGTCTGGCCCTATGCGTCTTCCCACTCATTGCTCTCATGACAGACAGTCTGCCTTTGTTCGGTCAAGCAGGTGCTGGGACCTCCTTGCGGAAGGAGAGGGTCCGGTCTATCCTTACCCCAAGGTTGAGGTATTCCTGAACCCACTCCAAGTCCATTCCCTGGATTTTCAGACTTGTGCCTTTGAACTCTCTGTCTCAGAGCCATGGCTTTGGATTTGGCTGCAGAGATCTTTAGTCCTGTCCTGCAACACTCCTGGATACCAGGTCCAGACAACGCTGGGCTTTGTTTAGGCAGTGTGGTCCAGTGGAGATGATAGCGAGATCGTCTGCATAGGAGATGATCTTGCACCCACTGGGAGGTTTATGTTGAGGATACAGGACATTAATGTGTTAAAAAGGGCTGGACTGAGAACCCCACCCTGTGGCGTTCCATTTTCTAGTGGCATGTGCTGTGATAGGTGACCTTGGAATTTGACTCTGGCTGTTCTATTCCTAAAGTAGTCACCTATCCAAGCCAAGAGCTTACCTCTGATTCCTTTTTGGATCAGGCTCTCCTGAATGGCAAGAGGACTTGCCAATTCAAAAGCCTTCTCCAGGTCAAGGAATACTACCACAGATGTGCCCGTGTTTATTGTGCTCAAGAGCGTGGCTATGCTGTGCGCTGTGCTCATGCCCCTGGTGAACCCGTGGAGGTGTTCGTGTGGGGGTCCCATTTTCCATCGGAGCCGGTTCAGTACCATCCTCTCGGCAGTCTTGGCCAGACAGCTGAGGAGAGAGATGGGGCGGTACTTCCCCGGCTCCTTTGGTTTAGGGATGGGAACTATGGTAGCCCTCTTCCAGCTCTGGGGTAGAGTGGAAGTTTCCCAGGACTTGTTGATGAGTTGCAGGAATGCAAGCTCACCTACCAGTCCCAGGCGGGAAATGATGGGGTACGAGATCCCGTCAGCGCCGGGGCTGTGTTGCAACTGGCTTTATATGCATCTCTTAGTTCCCTCAGAGAAAAGATAACGTCTGAGTTATCGGGTTCGGCTGCCCTTTCTCTGATGTGAGCAAGTCTGTCTGGTTGTAGGCGTTCTTGTCTTGCCCTCAGTTCGGCTGGCAGGCTGTCGCTACTCGTTCTCGCAGAGAACTCTTGCGCCAGTCTGTTGGCCTCTGACTGGGGGTCGTGGTGCGTGCATCTCGGGGCTGAGCGGCTGGTGGCTCGCTTGACCCGTTGCCATAGCTCTGAGAGGGTGGTATGGTGATCGAAGGACTCACACCATTCCAGCCACTTTTCCTGCCTACTCTGCTGGCAGTTTCCTTGGCACCCCTGACAGCCCCCTTAGGGGGGCCTAGGGTGGGGGTTTTTTGGGCCTTTCGGAAATGTTTTGGCACATATTTCCCCCGGGGGTTGACCCCCCTAATCTCGCCCATGAAGTACCGGGTGCCCTTTGGGGCCCCTGGGCCCCGGGCCGGGGTTTTGGGTATGGTCAGGAGGCTGCCTACCCAAGGCATTTACAAGTCGGGTTTGTAGCATTTCCCACATTTTCGCTTTGTGGGGGTTTTTGTTGCTTCCCCAGACAGCGGGCCAAGGCGCTCGGGAATGCCTGCCTTTGGTTTTTCGGTGGGCCACTATCCATGAGGGTAGTTATGGCCATAATGGTCACTAGGAGGGGGTCTCATCGACACGCCGGGCCAATCCTCTCCACCAGATTTGCAGGGGCCAGGGTGAGGTCTAGGACCCCCCTGAAGCTTTGGGGCTCCGGCTTTTGAGGAAGCGATCTCGGGGAATGTCCGAGCACGTTAGCAAATGCAGGGCCAGCCGCATCGGTTTCCCTGCAGGGAGCCCGGATGGGGGGTGTGCATTTAAGTCACCCCTTTTTGATCACTCGGTCGTGTGCTGCAGAAAGGGACATTTCCTGGGTGATGTCTAAGTACTACAGTGTGGCCGGGTGTTTCACATTTTCATTTTAGGGGCCCCCCCGGGCCCGTTGAATTTTGGCGGGGAAGAGATTTAACATCTTCTCCACAGTTTCGGTGCTCGGGGTATTTCGGAGGGGGGAATTGTTGCTTTTGGGCCCGAGTGATCAGGCCCCTTTTTTCCCTTTGGAAACGTGGCAGCCGTAGACGTGATACCCGGAGGGAAACGAACAGCTTCCGCCGGGTAATGTTCCTGGGGCAGGACGATGTCAATGCTCCTTTATAGCCCCTAAATTTCGTGGAGGATGGCCCCCCTTGAGGAGAAGCCCCAGATGTTTTCCCCTGCAGAATACTTAGATTTCTTTCCATGATGTTTCAATTAATAGTTACATCAGAGACTCGTCGTATTCGGATTTACAGTCGGGGTCTGACAGCCCCATTGTGAGATCCTCACGTTGGGGGTCTCCTTCGGCTGCCGGGGTCCACTGGGGGGGGGGGAGCCTTTGGTAGTATGACTTGACGGTTTGGCTTTTTTTCTGGGCCCGGCCGTTTCGTGCATTGGCGGCCTTGCCTGGGCAGGGTCAACTTGTTCTGTTTTCTTTTTGGGATGAATCAGCCTGGCTAGGCTCTGCCTGTGAGGGCATAGCCTGGGTTGAAGTGGGGAGGGGAGTCTCGACCTGGGGTGAGGGAGAGGATTGGGCTGATTTGGCCCTCTCCTTCTTCCTTCCCTTTATGCTTGCGACAGTCTGTTTTAATGTCGTCATGGCGATCTCGACTGCCTTATCCGCCTCTTCCTTGGTCCTGGACAAGGATACTGCCACTGCTGTGACTACAGCAGAGATCAGGATCGACATGTACCCCTCGTCGAAGAACATGTCTTCTGGATCTGGGGAGGACCATGTGGTGTTGTTGGAACC
>NC_051423.1:17123014-17128014 GCF_015228065.2 Penaeus monodon | reverse complement strand
CTATGAACGAATAATTTGTAATTTTAGTATTTCGATTAAATTTTCGTTGTAATCATATACGATGATGAAGATTTAATCGAAAAGCGTCAATTCCATCTCTTGTTTTTCTGAAATTATTCTCACAAGTACGTTTTCCATATATATTCACACACACACACACACACACACACACACACACAACACACACACACACACACACCACACACACACACACACACAAACACACACACATACACAAATACACATACACATAAACACGAGATATATATATATATATATATATATATATATATATATATATATATATATATATATATATATATATATACATATATATATATATGTGTGATGTGTGTGTAGTGTGTTGTGTGTGTGTGTGGTCAGGTGTGTGTGTGTGTGTTTACATATATATAAAGTTATTTATTAATTCTATTCATTATTTTTTTATTTGTATTATCATTCTTTTCTTGTTACCCTCTTCCGACGCTGCAATACCACGTTCCCGCGTCCTTCCCCTCGTATCCAAGGAAACGGCTTCATCTGGGCATTTCGCATCAAGGAGGCGCGCGGCACGTTTGCTTCTTCGCTACCCGTCCTCTTTATTGCTCAGTTCCCCCCTGAATTGTTCACTCTTGGCTCTTGCTGTTTTTTATTTATTTATTATTTATTTATTTTTTCTTCGGGTGATTCCAAGTCCTGAGGTGATAGATATACACATATATCGATAGTATATATGTATCTATATGTACATATATGCATACATAAGTAGAGTAACATAATGCATTCATATATATACATAAATAATATACATATATACATTTTTTTCGACAAGCCGTATGAATATGCGGTTTCCGGCCTTAGGCCAGCAGTCAGACACGGCAGGTCATTTTACGGACTCTGTGCGGCGGGAAAATAGAAACGCGGGACACGAGGGTGACGGGTCCTGCGCCAACCCACTTGACCATCGCACATTATAGTTTTTATATATATTACACATTTATATATATACAATATATATGTATATATATCATACACATGTATATATCAGTACAGTTATATATATGTATATAGATATATATACACATTATATAGTTATATATATATTATTATATATATATAGATATATAATATATAGATATATAGATATATATATATATATATATAAATATATTGTGGAAGATTCTTTTAACGATTCCCCCCCCCCCACCTTTTTTTTTACATCACTTCATGGATAAAAAAAAAAAAACAATAATTCATAATATTAATATATTTACATGCATTTCACACAATAAATCAATTCGTTTCCTCAGATTACTCCCTTTCACGAATTCAGAGTAAACGGCAAATCGTCCTGTTGTACCGACCCCGCAACCTGGAGTCAGCGTAGTTTCCCAGTTTGGATCACATCATTCCACAGCATATCCGCGCTCATTGGTACAGCGGGCTCCCCTCTTCCAGTGCGCTTACACAGCGCTAATGTACTTAAGCCGCAGCAGAGCCTGAAACGAGATCAACCAGATGACATCGAGCAGCGGAAGAAGAAGGACCTCTCCTCTCCCTCCAGGAAACAAAGGAGCTAAAAGATAGGGAGGAAGTGAACCTCTCGCCACTGAATCCCGAGGAAAAGAGGGTCAAATGGTGCTACTTGGCCTTTCTCAGGTCTCTAACGATGTGGAGGTGATAGTATCTACACCCACAGTGTCGTGGAGGCTTCCGATTGTCGTAGGGGAAGACTCCAATCAGCAAGTCCTGGTGACCAGCGAACCGCGAGATCTCCGACAAAACAGGAGTTCCCCCAAGTAAAACAAGTTGCAGGGAAACACAGGAAGAAAGGTTCCAACAAACACCACATGGTCCTCCCAGATCCAGAAGACATGTTCTCGAGAGGGGTTAAATGTTCGATCCTGATCTCTGCTGTAGTCACAGCAGTGGCAGTATCTGTCCAGGACCAAGGAAGAGGCGGATAAGGCAGTCGAGATCGCCATCGACGACATTAAAAACAAGACTGTCGCAAGAATAAAGGGAAGAGAAGAAGGAGAGGGCCAAATCAGCCCAATCCTCTCCCTCAACACCGAGTCGAGACTCCCCTCCCCACTCAACCAGGTCTATGCCCTCACAGGCAGAGCCTAGCCAGGCTAGATTCAGTGCCACAAGAAGAATCAGACAAGTGGACCCTGCCCAGGCAAGGCCAGCCAATGCACAGAAACGCCCTGGCCAGAGAAAAAGACCAAACACGTTCAAGTCATAGCTACCAAAGTCTCTCCAACCCCAGTGGACCCTAGGGCAGTCCGAAGGAGACCCTCAAGCAGTGAGGATCTCACCAATGGAGTGTCAGACTCCGACTGTCAAATCCGAATACGACGATGTCTCTGATGTAATATTAATTAGTAACAATGGCACGCAATCTAAGTATTCTGAGTGGAACATCTGTGGCCTTCTCCTCAAGGAGTGCCATCCTCACGCAAATAGTGCGATCAAGGGCATTGAC
Organism: Penaeus monodon; assembly: GCF_015228065.2. Classification (NCBI taxonomy): domain Eukaryota; kingdom Metazoa; phylum Arthropoda; class Malacostraca; order Decapoda; family Penaeidae; genus Penaeus; species Penaeus monodon. The sequence continues at coordinate 17,125,526 of NC_051423.1, read as the reverse complement.
ATCTCCATGCGCCCAGGAGGACATTATCAGGGAAGTGTTCGCTTCTCCGGGTATCACGTCTACGTGCTGACACGTCCGATGGCAAAGAGGCCTGATCACTCTGGTCAATCAACAATTCCACTGACCGCGCAATAGCCGATGCACCGCACTGTGGATGAAGATGTTAAATCTCTTGCCGCGAGATTCAAATGCCGGGGGGTCCCCTGAAATTGTAAATGGTACAGCCGGCCACACTCTGTTAGTAGTTAGACACAGCCAGGTATGTGCCTCTGCAGCACACGACCGAGTGATCATAGGGGGAGACTTCAATGCACACCATCCCATCCTGGCCCCCTGCGGGGCCCCGGGATGCGGTGGCTATACATAGCAACGTGCTTGAGACATTCCCGAGATCGCTCTCCTCAATAGCCAGGAGCCAACGCATGTCAGAGGAGGGTCCTAGACCTCACCCTGGCCACTGCGAACTCTGGTGGAGAGGATTGGCTGGCGTGCGATAAACCCTCACTAGTGACCATTATGGCACTATAACTACCCTCATGGATAGTGGCCCAGCCGAAAACACACGACCAAAACCCAAAGAGAAACAGACAAGGCCAAGGCAGGCGTTCCAGAGGCTTGGCCCGCTGTCTGAGAAGCAATAACCCACACAAAGCGAAAATGTGGAAGTGCTACAAGCCAGACTTGTAAATGCCATTGATGAGGCAGCCTCACTGACCATACCCAAACTCGGCCTGGGGCTAGGAGTCACAAGGACACCTGGTACTTCAATGACGAGATTAGGGAAAGGGCAACCACAGGGTAAATTGTGCCGAAAACATTTCCAAAAGGGAAAGAACCCCCGACAACCTAGCCCTCCTAAGGGAGGCTGTCAAAGGGAGCCCAAAGGGAAACTGCCAGCAGAGTGAGGAGGAAAAAGTGGCTGGAATGGGTGTGAGTCCTTCAATCACCATACCACCTCTCAGAGCTATGGCAACGGGTCAAGCGAGCCACCAGCCGCTCAGCCCGAGATGCATGCACCACGACCCCCAGTCAGAGGCCCAAAAGGACTGGCGCAAGGTTTCTCTGCGAGAAGAGTAGCAACAGCTGCCGCCGAACTGAGGGCAAGACAAGAACGCCTAAACCAGACAGACTTGCTCAAAATCAAAGAAGGGCAGCCGAACCCCATAACTCAGAATTATCTTTTCCTGAGGGAACTAAGAGATCTATAAAGCCATTTCCCAAAACAGCCCCGGGCTCTGACGGGATCTCGTACCCCCTCATTTCCCCTGGGACTGGGTAGGTGAGCTTGCATTCCTGCAACTAAACAACAAATCCGGGAAACTTCCACTCTACCCCAGAGCTGGAAGAGGGCTACCATAGTTCCCATCCCTAAACCAAAGGAGCCGGGGAAGTACCGCCCCATCTCTCTCCTCAGCTGTCTGGCCAAGACTGCCGAGAGGATGGTACCTGAACCGGCTCCGATGGAAATGGGCCCCCCACACGAAACCTCCACGGGTTCACCAGGGGCATGAGCACAGGCACAGCATAGCCACGCTCTTGAGCACAATAAACACGGGCACATCTTGGTAGTATTCCTTGACCTGGAGAAGGCTTTTGAATTGGCAAGTCCTCTTGCCATTCAGGAGAGCCTGATCCAAAAGGAATCAGAGGTAAGCTTTTGGGTTTGGATAGGTGACTACTTAGGAATAGAACAGCCAAGTCAAATTCCAAGGTCACTATCACAGCACATGCCACTAGAGAATGGGAAAGGTTATCCGAAAAAGGATTTTCAGGACAAGAACCTAAAGATCTCATTCAGGCCAATCCAAAAAAGCCCACTTGTCTGGGGGACCCGAGGAGGGTTCAAAGGAAAGTCTCTGGAAATCCAAATGGCTTGGAAGAGGTTCAAGGACTTATCCAACCTTTGGGTTAAAAAGGAGTTTGACGGACCCTCTCCTTCCGCAAGGAGGTCCAGCACCTGTTGACCAACAAAATCAAGACTGTCTGTCATGAGGCAATGAGTGGAAGACGCATAGGGGCCAGACACAGAGTACTAAGACATTCTAGTACATGCGTCAGGCCCCTTGTAGGGCTATGCCTCCTCGCTCTGATTGGCATTAAGAGAAAATATAAAGACCAACTGGGAGACAGTCCAAAACGAAGCCGCCAGGGTCATTCGGGTGCCCAAGGTGGGCGAAGGTCCTCAACCCCCTAGTGGAGACAAACCTTCTCCCCTTGCCCACGAATTGATCTAACGGCAGCACAAATTCTTTCAAAAAAAAGGTCATCCAGGCTCCCAGGAACACAAACCTAGACACAAAAATCAGAGCCTAGAACAAGATAACGGTGTTTGCAAAAACTCCTGCTGTCTCACACAGCCAGGTGTAATACGCCATCACTCAAAGCCTACTGGCCAAGGGCAGGACTCCCCCACCCTGACTTTGTCGAAGCTCCGCCCCGTGGGCACAACAAAAACCTGATCAAAAGGAGCTCGGTCATTGCATAACTGGGGCAAACAAAAAGGGAATGATTT
>NC_051423.1:17119657-17122914 GCF_015228065.2 Penaeus monodon | reverse complement strand
TATATATATTATATAATAATATATATATATATAATATATATATATATATATATATAATATATATATAATATATATATATATATATATATATATATATATATATATATATATATATATATATATATATATATATATCTATATATATATATATTATATATATATCATTATATATATATATACTATTATTTATACAAACACAACATATATTTATGAAATGAAATTATAAAGATGAAAGTATAAGATAATCAATATATTTGTCTACATTATTGTTTTTGTTGTTCAACTTATTCTGTTATTGTTATTATTGATATTATTACCTTCATCTACACTACAGTTGTAATTATCGTTACTGTTAATATGATTATCCTTTTGCTTTAGTTAAGCTCTGTTAATGGAAAGTGTCTATACACTTATCTGGTTGTTCACGTCATTACCGAATATATACGAATATATATATATATATATATATTCGTATATATTCGGTAATGACGTGAACAACCAGACTAAGATAAGTGTATAAACACTTTACATTAACAGAGTTTAACTAAAGCAAAAGGAACATATTAACAGCAACGATAATTACAACTGTAGTGTAGATGAAGGTAATAATATCAATAATAACAATAACAGAATAAGTTGAACAACAAAGACAATAATGTAGACAAATATATTGATTATCTTATACTTTCATCTTTATAATTTCATTTGATAAATATGTGTGCGTTTGTATAAATAAATTCATGGTATATATATATATATATATATATATATATATATATATATATATAATAATATATATATAATATATGATATATATATATATATAATATGTATATATATATATATATAATATATATATATATATATATTATCTATATTATATATATTATTTATATATATATGAGGGGGATAATGTTTCATATGAAAATTATATTCATTATTCTTACTGATTTTCCAGATTTATATGAACGATTACACCCGTGATCTTTTTGTTCTCTGTTCGGCTGATTGTCATAAGTAGGATTCAGGAAACGAATTTTACGGTTATTATTTATTTCGAATATTACATCCACGCACGTGATGTGCGGACTCCAAAATCTATCACTAGGGAGTGAACACAAAAACACACACTACTGTCACGAGGCAGTGAACACAAAAACACACACTACTGTCACGAGGCAGTGAACACAAAAACACACACTGCTGTCACGAGGCAGTGAACACAAAAACACACACTACTGTCACGAGGCAGTGAAAACACGCACACTATTACGTCCAGCAATCACTACGCAACGCTGCGCATTTTCGGCACATAGTTCGCGCTCGTAGTTCGTCCGGCGTTCTTTTTTCTTTCCGTGTCGAGGAGGAAGACGAGATGTTGACTCCCTGGTGGCTTCGACAACTTTGTACGTATCACACTCGCCTACGCCAGTGTTCTGCTCCCGTCCACACACCTCGGGCCTCTCTGCCGGTGTTCTGTGATGAGTATGGTCCCGAGGGTTTGTGGGAGAAGGGTATTTAGCCAATACTTCGTATTTTCAGTCAAGCACGAGGGCAGACTCAGTCCTCTCTATTTGGCCGTCAGAGTAGCAAGACCTTTTCCTTGTCTTGCTCCTCGTAAGACGGCGTGCCCGCGCTTCTCTGGAGTTACCACTCCTCCCATTCATTATTGTTTGTTCCTCGGTAAAGCGACATTATTACGCGCACAGTCTTTCACGGGTGATTTCCTTTCCTGTTTATTTCGTTACGGTGTATCCTCACCACTGATTACATTTACAAAATGTATAACTAATATAGAATAAAACATTCATCCACTCACACACATCCATGCTCGTTTCAGTCATTGGGTGGTTTGCCCAATTAACATTCACGCCTCATTCATACTTACTGAAACCTTTGTCAATTTCTCCCCATTTCCTTCTTTCCTTCCTTCCTTATTTTCTCCCCTTATATATATATATATATATATATCTATTATATATATATATATATATATATATATAATATAATACATATATATATATATATAATATATATATATATTTATATATATATATATGATATATATATATATATATATATATATATATATATATATATTATATATATATGTATGTATATATATATATATATACTATATATATATATATATATATATTATATATTTAATATACATATGTATATCTTTATGAATATACACAACGGTATTCATGAAAGCCTTTGACCCAAGAATTATGTCTTTTTCACGAAAATGTCAGCGATGGAGACGGGGCTGGAGGTGTCCCGCACGAGCAAAGATCGTCCTTTTGAGGAGCCCACAATACTGTGATTTACTATGTAGGGTATACATTAAAAGAGAGAAATACCTATGATGCAGGGATTTCTAATATCTCATTCTCGTACAGAAAGAAGTGGTTCAAATTTTAACTTTTTTCATATGAAATTTTATTTATTTTTGGAATAAATACCAACACCGTGGCTTGCATTTTAATATTTTTGTTTACTGTTAACTTTTGATAACTACTATGGATGGTATTTTTATTTAGTTATTTATTTATTTATTTTGTCCAGCAGTTATTTTCTTCGATTTTACTTCCTGTCGAAAATTCTGCGACACAAATTTTCATACATTTACAAATCATTATCATACACGCATTGTAAATATTTTTTTGATGATGAACGTTATTTTTTCGTCTTTGCGCAGAACTAGAAAATTATGCTTGAAGATGGATCTTGCATCAAAGCAGTAAAGAAATTAAATTAGGAATCTGATTAAAATCTCTTTCTCTCTTTCTCCAAATTAATAAGATAAACAATAAAACCATCATTTACATATTTGATTACAGACGTTTAGCAGCGCAGGCAAGTAATGTACACATATTCGTTCCAGATAACAAAAAGTACCTCTAAAACACACACAAACATACACACACACACTCTCTCTCTCTCTCACACGCACAGTGAAAAAAATATATATCTCTACACACATGTACGCAATGTATATATACACATACGCCCCCCTACAGTACTGTATATATTAATTCCATTCACAGGCACACGTGGGTATTACTGTCAGGAATATGAGCTCATTTATCTGCACATATATTTCCAGTCAAAGCCAATTACTGGCAATAAATGAAAATGAAAAAACAAAACAAAATTCAGTTCTTAATTTCAGGAGCAGAGGATATATTTGCAATTTTCCATTTCACATTGCAAAATGGAAACATTTTCGGTTTAGTATTTTCAGAGCTTTG
>NC_051423.1:17104748-17117057 GCF_015228065.2 Penaeus monodon | reverse complement strand
AAAATTTTTGGAAAAAAAAACACAAAACAACAATTCCAGGTTCTTAATTTCAGGAGAGAGGATATATTTGCAATTTTCCATTTCACATTGCAAAATGGAAACATTTTCGGTTTAGTATTTTCAGAGCTTTGGTTGTGCAGCAGAGATAATTTCTGCTTCTGTTAGTATTTTTGTTGCTGTTGTTGTTTTTTAACATATTTTGTTTGTTCATTTCCATATATACTCATCAGTCTTTACTGAAGTGGTGTGTATGCTTGCCCCCCCCCCCCGCTCCCTCTCTCTCCCTCTGTCTTTCTCTGTCGCGAATTAGGGATTGAAGGATTGCAGGACACGTGCTGTGCATTGCGTAAAAAAAGGATGAAAAGTTAATTCTTGAATGCGCATACACACTCGCCCCTCCCTGGCCCCGTCCCTCTTTCTCTTCTTCTCCTCCTCTCCCTTTTTCTCTTATTCCCCTTCTCTCCCATTTTCTCTCTCCTTCCTCCCCCCCTCCCTTTCTCCCTACTGTTAACCAGAAATGTAAACAATCTATTACCTAACTATGTATGCTAATATTATTCTATATATTTATTGTTATATTCTACATAATTTACATATCCTTACATGTTCACAAACGTCTCTTCACACATATGAATGGATATAAGCATAATCATTGCTTTACCTATCCTACAATCTCCTGCCACACTAGACATTTTAATGTTGCGTTGTCCTTCCCTTTCCGGAATAGCTATGTATTGTTACGAGGATCACTACCTTTCTTCACTGACTCACATACTAAACACGTGATTTATAGCGATCCTTAGACCACTGTACAGAATGACTCCCTGCGGGGAGCCAAGAAGCAACATCTCACTCTTGGGAGGAGGAGCCTTACTCCACCATCATTACTCCCTTAGTAAATGAATCAAGACATCTTGGTTGTCTCCCTTAAACCATAAGTTCAGCATCTACCATACTCTTGTAGGACCTATCTCATACCTTCACCCCATCATTCTGTCTGTCTGTCTGTCTCTCTCTCTCTCTCTCTCTCTCTCTCTCTCTCTCTCTCTCTCTCTCTCTCTCTCTCTCTCTCTCTCTCTCTCTCTCTCCTATTCATGTTTTCCAAAGCTTTTTACACACCTCAATATTTGTCGGCGAAACTATAGCCTAGCAAAGAGATATTAAAAAAAAAAAAAGACATCGGATAATAAGACCGTTGTCTTTTTTTTACGCATTTAGTTGTATTCACATTCATTATCTGGTTTCGAAAAAGTGTGGAGGGAGAAAACAGAATAACAGCTTTTGCAGTTGATGTTCTGTTTATAATTTTCACAGCGGTTGTAACATTCAGGAGTTAAAGTATCTGAGGCGTAGGGGCACACATATGGACAATACAGACAACACAAACACACACACACACACACACATACACACACACACACACACACACACACACACACAACACACACACACACACACACACACACACACACACATATATATATATATATATATATATATATATATATATATATATATATATATATATATTCGTATATATTCGGTAATGGCGTGAACAACCAGACTAAGATAAGCGTATAAACACTTTACATTAACAAAGTTTAACTAAAGCAAAAGGAACATATTAACAGTAACGATAATTACAACTGTAGTGTAGATGAAGGTAATACTATCAATAATAACAATAACAGAATAAGTTGAACAACAAAAACTATAATGTAGACATATATATTGATTATCTGATACTTTCATCTTTATAATTTAATTTCATAAATATGTGTGCGTTTGTATAAATAAATTAATGTATATATACATATATATATATATATATATATATATATATATATATATAATATATATATATATATATATATATATATATATATATATATATATATATATATATATATATATATATATATATATATATATATATATATCGAGGGGGGATATGTTCATATGAAAATTATATTCATTATTCTTACTGATTTTCAGATTTATATGAACGATTACACCGTGATCTTTTTGTTCTCTGTTCGGCTGATTGTCATAAGTAGGGTTCAGGAAACGAGTTTTAACGGTTTATATTTATTTCGAATATTAACATCCACGCACGTGATGTGCGGACTCCAAATCTATCACGAGGCAGTGAACACAAAAACACACACTACTGTCACGAGGCAGTGAACACAAAAACACACACTACTGTCACGAGGCAGTGAACACAAAAACACACACTACTGTCACGAGGCAGTGAACACAAAAACACACACTACTGTCACAAGGCAGTGAAAACACGCACACTATTACGTCCAGCAATCACTACGCAACGCTGCGCATTTTCGGCACATAGTTCGCGCTCGTAGTTCGTCCGGCGTTCTTTTTTCTTTCCGTGTCGAGGAGGAAGACGAGATGTTGACTCCCTGGTGGCTTCGACAACTTTGTACGTATCACACTCGCCTACGCCTGTGTTCTGCTCCCGTCCACACACCCCGGGCCTCTCTGCCGGTGTTCTGTGATGAATATGGTCCCGAGGGTTTGTGGGAGAAGGGTATTTAGCCAATACTTCGTATTTTCAGTCAAGCACGAGGGCAGACTCAGTCCTCTCTGTTTGGCTGTCAGAGTAGCAAGACCTTTTCCTTGTCTTGCTCCTCGTAAGACGGCATGCCCGCGCTTCTCTGGAGTTACAACTCCTCCCATTCATTATCGTTTGTTCCTCGGTAAAGCGGCATTATTACGCGCACAGTCTTTCACGGGTGATTTCCTTTCATGTTTATTTCGTTACGGTGTGTCCTCACCACTGATTACATTTACAAAATGTATAACTAATATAGAATAAAACATTCATCCACTCACACACATCCATGCTCGTTTCAGTCATTGGGTGGTTTGCCCAATTAACATTCACGCCTCATTCATACTTACTGAAACCTTTGTCAATTTCTTCCCATTTCCTTCTTTCCTTCCTTCCTTATTTTCTCCCCTTACACACACACACACACACACACACACACACACACACACACACACACGCACACACACACACACACACACACATATATATATATATTATATATATATATATATATATATATATATATATATATGTATATATATATATATATATATATATATATATATATGTATATATATATATATATATATATATATATATATATATATTTAATATACATATGTATATATTTATGAATATACACAACGGTATTCATGAAAGGCCTTTGACTCCAGAATTATGTCTTTTTCACGAAAGTGTCTGCGATTGAGACGGGGCTGGAGGTGTCCCGCACGAGCAAAGATCGTCCTTTGGAGGAGCCCACAATACTGTGATTTACTATGTAGGGTATACATTAAAAGAGAGAAATACATATGATGCAGGGATTTCTAATATCTCATTCTCGTACAGAAAGAAGTGGTTCAAATTTTAATTTCTTTTTTTTTATATGAAATTTTAATTATTTTTGGAATAAATACCAACACTGTGGCTTGCATTTTAATATTTTTGTTTACTGTTAACTTTTGATAACTACTATGGATGGTATTATTTATTTATTTATTTATTTATTTATTTATTTTGTCCAGCAGTTATTTTCTTCGATTTTACTTGCTGTCGAAAATTCTGCGACACAAATTTTCATACATTTAGAAATCATTATCATACATGCATTGTAAATATTTTTTGAGGATGAATGTTTTTTTTTTCGTCTTTGCGCAGAACTAGAAAATTATGCTTGAAGATGGGTCTTGCAGCAAAACAGTAAAGAAAGCTAATTAGGAATTTGAATAAAATTTCTTTCTCTCTCTCTCCAAATTAATAAGATAAACAATAAAACCATCATTTACATATCTAATTACAGACGTTTAGCAGCGCAGGCAAATAATGTACACATATTCGTTCCAGATAACAAAAAGTACCTCTAAAACACACACAAACATACATACACACACTCTCTCTCTCACACACACACGCACAGTGAAAATAAATATATCTCAACACACATGTACGCAATGTATATATACACATACGCCCCCCTACAGTACTGTATATATTAATTCCATTCACAGGCACACGTGGGTATTACTGTCAGGAATATGAGCTCATTTATCTGCACATATATTTCCAGTCAAAGCCAATTACTGGCAATAAATGAAAATGAAAAAACAAAACAAAAATTCAGTTCTTAATTTCAGGAGCAGAGGATATATTTGCAATTTTCCATTTCACATTGCAAAATGGAAACTTTTTCGGTTTAGGATTTTCAGAGCTTTGGTTGTGCAGGAGAGATAATTTCTGCTTCTGTTGGTATTTTTGTTGCTGCTGTTTTTTATTTTTTACATATCGTGTTAGTTCTTTTTCATATATACTCATCAGTCTTTACTGAAGTGGTGTGTATGCTTCCCCCCCCCCCCCTGCTCCCACTCCCTACCTCTGGCATTCTCTGTCGCACGTGCTGAGCATTGCGTAAAAAAGGGATAAAAAATGAATTCTTTAATGTACATACACACTACTCGCCCCTCCCCTTCTCTCTCCTCCCTGGCTCCGTCCCTCTTTCTCTTCTTCTTCCCCTTCTATCCCTTTGTCTTTCTCCTTCCTCCCCCCCTCTCTCCCTTTCTCCCTCCTGTTAACCAGAAATGTAAAAAAACCCTTTACCTTTAAAACCAATCTCCTGCCCCTAGAAAATTCTAATGTTGCTTTGGCCCTTTCCCCTTTTCCCCGGAATAGCTATGTATTTTTAAACCGAGGATAAATACTTTTCTTCACTGACTCACATACAAAAAACCGTGATTTTTTACGTCCTTAAAATAAATTTTACAGAATGACCCCTGCGGGAAAAAAGGAAGCAAAAAGGAATATTCATATAATTTCATATTCTTACTGTATCAAAAACGTCTCTTCACACATATGAATGGTTTAAGCTATCATTGTTTTACCTTTTTAAAACAATCTCCTGCTACACTAGAAAATTCAAAATTTGCTTTGGGCCCTTTTCCCTTTCCCGGAATAGCATGTATTGTTACGAAGATCACTACCTTTTTTCACTGACTCACTACAAAAAAGTTTTTATAGCATCCTTAGATCACTGTAAGTATGACAGGCAAAATCCCCTGGGGGGACCCAAAGGGAAGAAAACAACTCGCTTTTGGGGAGGAAGACCCTTACTCCACCATTTTTTACCCCCTTGAAAAGGAATAAAAGACATTTTGGTTTTGCCCCCTTTAAAACCCCTAAGTTCAGCATCTACCAGCCCTTTTGTAGGACCTATCTCATCCTTTCACCCCCACCTTCTGTCTGTCTGCCCTTTCTGTCGTCTGTCGGGTCTTTCTGCCCTGTCTGTCTCTCTCTCTCTCTCTCTCTCTCTCTCCATTTTTTCCAAAGCTTTTTAAAAACCCTAAATATTTGGGTCGGGGGAAACAATACCCTAGAAAAGGGGAGAGAAAAAAAAAAGGGACATCGGATAAAAAAGCCCGGGTGAATTTTTTTACGCTTTTAAAACTTGTTTTCACAAAAAATTATTTTGTTTCCAAAAATGTGGAGGGAAAAAAAGGGAAAAAAAAACCCCAAGTTTTTTCAGTTAATGTTCTTTTTAAAATTTTTTCCAGCATTTTTAAGATTGGGAAATTTTAAAAAATTCTGAGGCGTAGGCGCCACATAGGAAATTCGGACACACAAACACACACGCACACCCACACACACACACACACACACACACACACACACACACACACCACACCCACACGCAACAAAACACACACCCACACACACCACACACACCACAAATAATAATATATATATAAAATTATATAATATTAAAATATATATATATATATTATATTTTTGGGGTTAATGACCTGAAAAAAACCAGATAAGTGTTAGACATTTTTTCCCTTTAACAGAGAAAAACTAAAGAAAAAAGGAAAACATTTAAACCCAGTAACGATAATTACAATGTAGTGTAGATAAAGGTACTAATATAAATAAAAACAAAAAAAACCAAATAAGTTGAACAACAAAAAAATAAGGAGACAAATATTTTGGGGTTACTTAAAACTTTCATTTTTTAAAATTTTCTTTTGAAAATATGTGTCCCTTTTGTATAAAAAAATTCATGTTTTATATAAATATATATAAAATAAATATATATATATATATATATATATAATATATATATATATATATATAATATACTTTAAATATAATATAATTAAAATTATATAAAATTATAATATATTTATAAAATATATTCATATGCTATGTAATTTTTAATATTTTCCACAAATTATTCAAAAAGCCTTTGACTCCAAAAATTATGTTTTTTTAAACGAAAGTTTCGCGTTTAGAGGGGCTGGAGGTTTTTCCCGCACGAGCAAAGATGTCCTTTGGAGGAGCCCCAAATACTGTGATTTACTATGAAAAGGGTTTAACTAAAAAAAGAAAAATAAAGGAGCAGGGATTTCTAAATATCTTTTTTCTCGTACAGAAAGAAAAGATTTTTTTTTTCTTTTTAATGAAATGCCAATACTGTGGCTTGCATTTTAATATTTTTGTTTTCTATTGGCTTTTTTATAACCTTTCATGGTTGGGAAAAAATTATTTATTAAAAATTTTAAATATATTTTTAAACATTTTGTTTAAATTTCGAAACGATTTCAGCTATTTCTGGGGGAAAAATACATTTTAAAAAACAAAATTAGATAAAAGTAAAAAAAAGAAAAATATAAAATTTTTAATTTTTATGATGATTTATTATTATTATTTATTATTTTTTATTATTTATTAATTTTTATTATTTTTTATTAATTTTTTATTTTTTAATTTTTATTATTTTTATTATTTTTTGTTATTAAATTTTTGTTTTTATCATTATACATCATCATCATCATCATCATCTCCCTCACAAACATCATCATCATCATCATCATCCCTCTCATCATCCATCATATCCCTCATCATTTTATTTTTATTATTATTATTGTTATTATTTGTATTTGGACTAAAAATTTGATCCTTTACAAAAAAAAAAACACAAAACACATATAAAAAGAAACCATGAGGAAAACTATTCTAACCCTTATCTTTATTTTGGAAAAACTACTTATATTTTTTTTTTTCAAAAAATTGGCTTGACTACGAAGTTGAAATCGCTTTCATTTTTAGTAAATTCCCTGTAAATGTGAAGTAAAAAATACTTTTTTTAGAAATTAATTAAAAAAGACAATTTGGGATGAGTAGGGATAAAAAAATAAAAAAAGGTTAAAAAGACAAATGTAGACAAGGCAATAAGTTTCAAAAGAAAAACATAACGATTAGAATTCTGAAAAAAGGATAATAAAGAAAATAATAAAAAGTAATAATATAATGGTGATTAATGATAATGAGAAAAACAATAATATTAAAAAATAATAAAAATGGAAAGTTAAAATTAGGGAAAATAAACTATAATAAAAAATCATAATGATGATAAAGTATAATAAAAAATTTTAGTTTATAATAATAATATAATAAAAGTAACAAAAATAAAAAAAATGAGAATGATACTAAATAAATTAAAAATTTTTATAAAAAAAATAAAACGAAGCCCCAAAATTTAGTATAAAAAAAAACAAAAAAAAATAGACAAAAAAAATAAAAAAAATGAAAAGAAAATATATCCCCGTACCCCGCGGGCAATGAGGGCCAACATTACTTCATGGCCTTGAAAAGGGTGTTAAATTTTTCCCCAATTTAAAAAATGGGATTTAACTGGTTCTAGCTAGTCCACCCTGGAGGACTTTTAAAGATACTACCCCCCCCTATCTATAAAACCCCGGGTCCAAAACCCCCTTTTTCTTAAAACCCCTGTCCCCCCCTCTCCTAAATTTAAAGCAGAGGCCACCTCCCCTTTCCCCTTAAACCCCCCCTTCTTTTCTAGCTTACTTTTAAAAGGGGTTTTCGCCCCCCCCCCCCCCTTTGTTTCCCCAAATCTGTGGATTCCCCCCCAAAATAAACCTTTTACCCTTTCTTTTTCGTTAACCCCAAAACCCCCTTCCTTATTAAACCACCAGCTCGCACTTTTTCTTAGCCGCGAGAAATTAAAAGGGGCCCTCCACCCCTCCCCCTTTTTTTAGAGATCCCCCCCCCCCAACCCCCCATTATCTCCAAACCAATCCCCTCCCATCCTTCCCCCCAATTAATACGGGGAAATTTCCCTTTTTTCTAATTGGGTTTTTAAAGGTTTTCATTAAAGGGGGTCAAGGGTCACCTTTTTCTGGGTTTTTTTTTTTTTATTCTTTTTTTCTTCCCCCTCTTTTCCCCCCATTCTTTTTTTACGTATTTATCAAAAATCGAAAAAGCTGATTTTCCTGGGGTTTTAAAAGTCCCGAGAAGAAAAAAAAAAGTTACAAGTTTTAATGCTAATCAAAGGTAATATCAAAAGACTCTAACAATAACTTTATGTTTTTTTTTCCTGCAAAAACGTCTTAATTTTTAATTTCTATTTATGCCCTTTAAACCCCTTACTAATTTGTCACTCATGTAAACATTATGTACCTAATCATGACACATAAAAGAGAGAGAGGGAAAGAAAGAGTGGGAGGAGGACAAACGATCCTTCATAAGTCATCCGGGGAAATGCTTATTTCAAGGAATCGCTCAAGGTATATATATATATATAATAAAATAAAAAAATATATAAATATATATTATATATATATATATATATATATATATAATAATAATATATATATAAAAAAGTTCCATTAACAGAGCTTAAGAACGCAACGTCTCAAGACAGATAGGACCAATGAAATTAAAATAGAAAATATATCAGAAAATGATTTTGATTACGAACATGAAAACAATTGATGATAATAATAGGGAAAATCATATCAACAATAACAGTAATAATAACCATAATATTAGTAGTAACGACGATGAAGATTACGATAATAATAATAATATACAACAAAAATATAATTAAAAATAATAAAAATAATAATATAATAATTAAAAATAATAAATATATGAGAATAAGAATAATGATGCCAGAAATACTGATTCATTTTTATATTTACACTTTCTTTCATATATATATATATATTATATATAATATATTAAATATATATATAAATATAAAATTTTTTAAAATATAATATATATATATATAAAACATATTATATTTATATATTATATATATAATATATATGTATATATATATATATACATTTGTATATATATATATATATATATATAGATATATATATATATTTGGTATATAAAATATATATAATATATATATATTAAGAAGTTAGATATATATATATATATATGATATATATGTATATATAATATTATAATATATATATATATATATATATATATATAATATACGCAAAACACACCGAGTGTTTTTATTTAAAATATATATATATATATATATATTTTATATATATATATATAATATATATATATATTCATAAATTATATATAAAATATAAAAAGAAAAATATATATAATATATATACAAAAAAACAAAAAAAAAACACAAAAAAAAAAAAGAATATATAGTATATATATATATATATATATATATAGATATATATATAGTAGATATATATATATTATGTATGTAGATAGACTATATATATATATATATATATATATATATATATAATTATATATATATATATATATCTATATGATATTTATATATATACATATATATATAACGAGTATATATAATATATATATATATATATATATATTATATAATATATATATATATATATATATATATATATATATATATATATTTATATATATATATATATATGTGTGTGTGTGTGTGTGTGTGTGTGTGTATACACACATCTATATTTACATATATATACATATAGTCATATATATACACATGTACATACATTTATATACATATAGACAATATTATATGAAAGGCCTTTGATTCCAGAATTTTGTCTCTTCTATCTTGTTTTGAACACGATTTTTATCGCAATTTGAAACGGGGCTGGTGGGGTCCCGCGCGCGCAAAGGTCGCCCATCAGACGCCCACATTACAGTGATTTTAGAGAGAATTCGTCGTCGTCGTCTGGTGCCCTGTCAGATTCTGACATTGGCTGTCACAGAATGGTACAATGTTTTATTTTCTACCAGTTGAATAATGTCCACGCCTCTTCTGTCTATTTGCTTATCCATCCGAGAAATGTCTGTCTTCCTCTATCTTGTTTTCCTTCTACTTTCCCTGTTATCACTTCGTATTCTGTACCTTTTTTCCTTAGGACATGTCCTAAGAAGCTACATTGTCTTTGCAGTAATTGTCTTTCAGTCTGGGCTCACCTCAATACGTCTTCATTCGTCACCTTTATCCAGGAGATCTTCCTCCGTAAAAAACACATTTCTGTTGCCTCGAGTTGCTTTTTCATCGATTCGCTTTTTGTCCATGTTTCACATTCATACATCATTGTAGAGAGAATTAGAGAATATATAAAGTGAGAAATACATATGAATTTAGAGTTACTAGTATTTAATTGTCTTTGTATATATATATTTGTTACTTTTGCTTTCTTCTGGTAAGGATAAGTCCGATATGCGAAGCTTATAGCCCGGGCTATGCCCATGAAGGGAGCCCGGTTTCTTCTGATGTGGCTGGCAGGTTAATATTCTTGTCTACTGATGAATTAGCGTCATTTTCCATTCCCTACATGTTATAATTATTATGGTTGTTATTAATATCTTTAAAAATCTTAGCTTTTTAACATTATGTTTATTACAACAACGATACGATTATTTCTAAAAATAAGCTTTTAGCAGACAAGATTTGATACTATAACTAAAAGAAAATGTAAAAAGTTATATTTTAATTGTTGTTGGGACCATTATTATTATTATTATTATTATTATTATTATTAGTAGTAGTAGTAGTAGTAGTAATAATAGTAGTAGTATAATTATTTTTATTATTATTATTACTTTACTAATGAGGTGATAATTGACAATAAAAAACATCAAAGACACACACATATTACGAATCTATGAGGATGCTATTCTAACATTATCATTATTATTATTCTTTTTATTTTATTTTTATTATTATTATTATTATTTTATCTATTTATGTTTGTCCGTTTGTCAGTAAGTTGAAGTCACCTCATTTTGATGTAAAAAAAATATGATAATGAACAATATAAATATGAAGTAATAATAAAAAAAAAAAAACAATACTAATAATCATAATACTAATAATAGAAGTAATAAAATGATATAAAATTAAAAGTAAAATAAATAGAAGAGCACTATATAAAATGAAAGTAATAAAATAAAATAAAAAACAATGATGATATCAAATAATAATAATAATAATAATAATAATAATAATAATAATGCTATGCCAGTGGGTCTTTGTCTCTGTGCGAAACATGTGTTAACATGAAAAGGATGACCTGGGCATGTGTTAACAGAAGGGACCTGGGCAAACATGACGCAGCTGGCTGTGAGCGGAGGAGCGAGGAACAAGCCAAGGAGAGGCAGTTGGGTGCTGCTCCTGTGAAGACCTTGTGTGTGCCCTTGTGACCTGATAAACTTTGTGTTGCCCTGTTATAAGCTGTATCTGCAGTGTGACATGCTGGTTTCCCCCTGTATTGTGCCTATAGAAAAGTGTACGGGTAAGTAACTTTTGTAAATATAGGAAAGACTGTCATTTTGTGTTTATTTCTGCCCTGCCTCGCCACTTGGCGTTTCCCCTGTGGTGTTCTGGGACGCTGTGGTGCTCGGTGCCTCTTGGAACTGTTCAGTGTTCACGACCCTGTGGATAGCACGCCGTCTGCCTAGCCGGCCTTGCGTTGGTGGCAGAGAGACGAGGCGGCCAGCGTAACAATAATAATAATAATAATAATAATAAAAGTAGTACTTGTAATAATAATAGAACATAATATTAGTAATGATGATAATAATAATACCACCACCAACAATAATAATAACGATAATAATAATACTTATAATAATAATAATGATAGTAATAAGGCTGATTAAAATTGAAATTACAATAGTGATAATATATGATGATAGAAATAGTAAGAAAGACAATGATATAGGTAGGAAAATACAAATAGATGAACAGGTAAATAAAGTCAAGAACAACAAATTACAAAGATAATCATAAGGTTTAGAATAATGATGGCAATAATAACAACAAACTCTGAATAATAGTGGACGTAATAACAAAAATAATGATAAGGATATGATGGTGTTGATGAAAATAATAATGATAATGATAACATTTTAATTAATAATAACATTAA
>NC_051423.1:17093546-17104648 GCF_015228065.2 Penaeus monodon | reverse complement strand
AATTTAATGATAAGAAGAGTGTTATGAATAATGTAATAAATTTAATTAGATTAAATAATTGATAATGTTGTAAGAAACAAATTTTAAATAATGAAAATAATAAAGATAATAATAACAGTAATAATAATAATAATGATAACAACACAACATTACTACTACTAATGATGATGATGATGATGATAATTATAGTAAGAAACACAGAGTGATGATACTAAAATATTAGCAGGTAGATAAATGGATTAATCGAAGCCAAAAATCCAGTGAAATAAATAAATACATAAATAAATAAGAAGATGAATACTTAAATAAAACCTATGCAAGGGTGCCATTGCAGCATCGGAATCCTCAAAGTAGCAGCAATAACAAGACCAAATTCTTTTTATGGCTTTGTAATAGTATGTCATTGCCCTTAATAATCTAATCGGGAAGAATGTGGTTCTCTCTAGTCCACCCCGGAGGATTTTCCGATAACCACTACCCAATACCCCTTCCCCCCCTCAATTTCCTGCCCCCACCCTCAAATTCCTGCCCCCACCCTCAAATTCCTGCCCCACCCTCAATTTCCTGCCCCCACCCTCAATTTCCTGCCCCCACCCTCAATTTCCTGCCCCCACCCTCAATTTCCTGCCCCCACCCTCAATTTCCTGCCCCCACCCTCAGTTTCCTGCCCCCCCCCCCTCAATTTCCTGCCCCCCCTCAATTCCCTGCCCCCACCCTCAAATTTCTGCCCCCACCCTCAAATTCCTGCCCCCACCCTCAAATTCCTGCCCCCCCTCAATTCCCTGCCCCCACCCTCAGTTTCCTGAGGGTGGGGGCAACTTACCCAACTTACCTAAAGGCCTTCTAGAGGCCTATCTCCCTTCCCCTTACCCAGCCTTCTATCTAGCATACTTAAAGGACTTACGGACACTCCTCCTCTCCTCCTTAAACGGACCTCCTCAAACCCATATTTCACCCTTACTTCACTCTACCCCAACCCCCTACCTATATTTACCCACCCCCCCAAACCCCCTACCTTTACCTCTACCCATTACCCAATTACCCGCTTTCTCGTACTCAATACCCCTCTTTCTCTAACCAGCGGTTAATATCCCCGGGGAAAGGACGAAAGTTATTTTTTTTCACCTAAAATTTCGACATTGCCGGTTATTTTAACAGGGAAGACTACTGAAGAAGGCGTTTATTTACACTTAGAAGAAGACAAAGGCAGATATTTGAACATGGAAGAAAAAAAAGACGATTGTTCTCTAGGGAAGAAGATGTAGGTAGTTAATATTTACCGGAAGGAAAAAGACCTAAAGAGGCAGATAGGGTTCACGGGAACAGTAAACATATTAATAAAAAAAAATTAGGTAAAATATATATATATTATATATATATATATATATATATATATATATATATATATATATATTATATATATATATATATATATATATATAATATATATATATATAATATATATAAAGAGAGAGGGATATGAAGATAGACAGAATGCGCGATAAAGGGAGAGAAAAAGATACAGAAATAAGGACAATGCTCAAGTTAGAAATACTGTACATTAGTGCGTCACCCATGATGCGGTATTATCTTCTTTTTTTTTAAGACAAACAAAGACGTGTTGCCACAGGGGCGTCCCCAAAATTTTCACAACGACTCAGGGGGGAAAATGGCAGTTGCGAGAAGACAAATTATAAAGGTTAACGCGGTCTTGACGAGGGTTCTCTTGGAGCCCTTTTTGCGGAATCAGTGATTAGGGGGAGTGCAGGATGCGTGCTGTGCAGTACGCTAGAAAAAAAGTAATAGCGAATAAATGAAAGAAAAACAAAATAATGGTTAAATGTACGCACGCACGCGCGCGCACACACACACACACACACACACACACACACACACACACCACACACACACACACACACACACCCACCACAACACACAAAACAAACACAAACAAAAAACACAAACACAAACACACAAAACCCCACACCCCACACACACACACAAAAATTATATAATATCCTTCCACCCCTTCCCCCTAACGGAAGCCAACCTTGCCGCGGTGGGGGGGTTGAGGTCCCAATGATCTGGTGAGTCGGACCAGAGGGCTACCCATACTGGAGGGGTCACCAGTGAGGGATGAAACGAAATGGCTCCTGGTGCACCAAGGCCTAAGAGAGGGGATGGTGCACCCACCCTTGGTTCATTCCATCTTGGACCAGGGAGAACTCTCCCACTTTGTGGTTTGCCGTGCGTGGCACCCGTATTCCCAGGAGACAGGAGTCCTGGAGGTTGAGCGATACTGCACCCTGCGCCCTGCAGCTAGAAAACACACCTCTTTGGTCCTTTTTTCTGGTTAGACGGGTGGCTTGACAAGGCCCGGTCAAGTCAAGTGGCGTTCAAAAATGGCTAGGGTCAAGCAGGCACTATTCAGTCGGTAGCGCATAGGTCCGGGGACTGCCATCAGTACTGTAATAATGGCTGTTGGGAGATTTGACCCCCAAAACTATAGCTTCCCCCTGTTGGACTCCATGGTGGGTGGGGGTGAGGAAATGAAGAATTTCCAATTTGTATGAGTACTACAAATTTCCCAAAGATCTAGCTCTCTCCCTGACGACCTATGCAATCCCTTGACCATTCCTTCTGGAACATCACATGGTCACTCTGGAACCTTTTCCAGCTTCCAAAGGGCAAGAATGGGAATCATAATGGTTCCTGGGCTCAAAACCAGGTAGAAGGGGAAAGTCCTCCTCAATCCACTAAGGAATCTACCTGGTAAATATGAAAGCATTTCATATAGTAGTACCTAGTAGTGAAGACCACTGAGGTGTATCAGTCATGGATCTTGATATTTTCGAAGTACTCGGAAAATAGTTGAAGTATATCAACGTGGTCTTCGCATCACCCCACAGCGAGATGGTAGCTTGATAGTTGAGGTTTCGTCACCAGATGAGAGTGACTGTCTGCGTGCGATATGTAACATTCCTGGGCTCAAGTTTCATGTTCTCCTCACAAAACCCTCAATCAGTGTAACTGTTAGGGGAGAACTAGAGAATTTTAATGTAGTGGCAGTAAAACGTTTTAAGAAGAAAGTTGATGGTTTGGAACAGTTGACACCAGCTCTTCTTCTAACTTTTAACACGTTAGTGCTTCCAGAATCGGTTAAGTTAGCATGGTACCACCTCAAGGTAAAGCCATTTGTGCCCAACCCATGCAGTGTTCCACTGCCAGGGTTATGGGCATGGAGCAACTCTTGCTGCTTTAAAGAAAATGGACAACCAAGAGTATGTGTAAAGTGTGGTACAATAGGTCATCAAGGAGATGACAATGTCCAGGTCCAATATGCTGTTGCACTGCAAAGAAGCTCATGAAGCTTCTTCAAAGCAATGTAAAAGGTACACATTTGAAAAGGAAGTATTGGAAATTTAAGGAGCAAGGAGAAAGTTATTTTTCCCAGAGGCAAGGGGACGTGCCCGTGTGCTGTTTGCATAGCCAGGTAGGTCCTTTGTTTCAGTTCTAGCCCATCCTCTTTCCCACCAACCCTTGCCCTCCAATGTTCTTACAGCCCCAAACCCTGCCACTTCCTTTAACCCTCAATCCCAAATTGCTGACACTGCCTCTGGTGAGTTGTTCCATCAGAAACAGAGTAGGAGTGAGGGGTCTATTGAGGAGACTCCTCCTCCCAAAGCAAGGTCTTTGGAAAGCCATCAGGTAAGGCTCCAGAGGCTTCAACGGTGACAGCTCCAGCTGCCACCACATCCACAGGGGCCCCCGCTGCTAGACAGAATGCCCCTGAAGCAAAGGCTCAGGTCCGTCCTTTGCCCAGGCAAAGAAATCCTGAACCCGTCAAAAGGGAAAAACCCGTAGAAACTAGTTCCACAGATAAACAAACCATTAAAAAGGTACTCCCAAGATCCTGGAAAGTGACAGCCTAAAGGTGTGAGGCAAACCTTGACCACAGGTGCTGCCAAACACTTTATGAAGAAATAATCTAAAGAACTGGATACCATAATCTAATGGGAACTGTCAGATAATTCATGCAAAAGGGAAGAACTGCAACATCTGATAGCTTCATGGAACCCAGTTTGTGTATGCCTACAAGAGATTATGACCGGGGAAAATCGTCGCATTTTCCTGAGAGGATTCCAAGTTCCCAAGACCATTATGGAACTTTTGACAATGGACCTCATGGAGGAGTGCAGTAAAGGACGTGAAGATATTCCCTTCCAGGGCCCTCCACCTGCAGACAACTCTGCAAAGGGGAAGGCTGTGAGAATAGGCTTGACACGACCTTTCACTGTTGCATCCATCTACCTTCCTCCACATAATCTCAAAAATAAATGATTTGGAAAAACTACTTGGGCAGCTGCCATATCCATTTCTACTCTTGGGAGATTTCAATGGTCGGCATCACCTCTGGGGGGACACTTGTGCAACCCTCGAGGAAGGGCCTTGGAGTCCCGTTCTTAAGAGTAGATGCAGTTTTACTGAATAGTGAGACTCCCACACATTTTCAAATTCAAACTGGAACATTTCCACAATAAGACCTATCAGTATTCCCAGTTGAACTTCACTTGGCAGGTCATGGAAGACTTACATGGAAGCGGACCACTTTCCAATACTTTTGAGGAGGGAATGGTATTCCAGCCAATGGAGTGCAGAACATACCCAAAAACTAGCGGGCATTACCGTCGACCTCCAGTAAAAAAGGGGGTCTAATGAATGCCCAAAAAGCTGTCAGAGCAAGAAAAAGCTGCATTAAGGCAGTTGAAAAACCCAACGCCCAAACATTGTAACCTTGATCAATTACAAAAAGCCCCGAGCCAAGGCCCGGCGCGTGCTAAGGAGGCTAGATGTCATGGAGGCAGTATGTTTCCTCGATTAACTCTGAGACCCCCTCAGCATGGGTATGGGAAAAGGTATGTAAGATCGCTGGAAAGAGTATATCCATGTCACAACCTGCTTGAAGATAGATGGGATAATCATCACAGGGCAAAAAAGATGTTGCAAATGATCCAGTAAATTCATGGCAGAGATCTCCTCTGGAGCATCTTACACTGATCAATTCTCCATTCTTCTGGCTGAAACAGGAAACAAGACCCAGTGTCGTTCTTTAGTAGGACTGCAGCAGAACTTCCATACAACTTGCCATTTTTGCACATGGGATGGGGCTTGCTTTGGAGCTCTTCCGTAAGACTGCCCCAGGAAGTGACCATATTCCATACCCCAAAAGATATCTCACCAGAGAGCTCCCAGAAGTTCCTGTTAGACCTATTCAATAGGATCTATGGGAGCGCACAGTGCCCTCCACATGGAGAGAAGCTATAATCATTCCGTTCCTAAACCTGGCAAAGATGCCTCCACACCAGGAAATTACAGACCCAATTTCCCTCACCAGCTGCATCTGCAAGTGATGGTGAAAAAAGGTCAACTTCAGGTTGACATAGTGCTAGAAAATGAAAACGTGTTGGGCCCCATATCAATATGGCTTTAGAAAATTGAGATTGACCACAAATGCACTTGTGAGGATGGAAATGCTATCAGAATTCCTTCGCACAGCGACGGCACATGATAGCAGTCTTATTTGAAACCTTGGGAAAAAACTTACGATACTACTTGGAAGCATGGCATACTCTTGAACCTGTATAACATTGGTTTATGAGAAGCACTACCTACCTTCATACAAATCTTCCTTTCTGGCAGGAAGTTTAGAGTTCGGGTGGGAAACAGCTTTTCTAACCTGGAAGATCATCTGGATGGGGTCCCAAAGGGAGTGTATTAAGTGTGACCCCGTTGCCATTGCTATAAATGACATCGCAAAGGTTGTTTCCCAAATGCTGTCTCATGTAATCTGTATGTGGATGACTTTACACGTACTGCCCCAGGAGGAAGCTTGCAGGATGTGCAAAGGACGCAGCAGACTGAAACCTAGCATCAGGAGTTGTCTTCGTGATAAATGGAAGGAACAATGGAGGCATAACTCCAAAATTAAACTGCGAGAGATTAGAGATGACCTTTGGCCCGTTGGGTGATTAGCATCCATCCCAACCGAAAAGTGGAAGTTGCATTACCAAGAATCGGGCACACAAGACGGAATCAGCGCCGATGATGGCCTAAAAGTCAAGCACTTTGTGAGGGAAGCCAAGAGCCCTTAAAAGATCGCACCTGTAGTGGAAAAAATGTGCAACATTCTCAGACTAAAGGAGTATGTATTTGTCTCCCCCATATACACTGAAGAATGTATGGGGGAAGATTGTGGGCATAGCGGGTCTTATTAGTTTCCTTAGGAAGACTATTATTTTTAATAAAATTCAATTATACATAATGTTATGCAATAATTTTATATACTTAGAGTATAATATTTATGCTTTGATTTTAAATTTGTTTATTGTTATTTGTAAGATATCTATTGATAGATTTTTAAAGTTTTAAACATTTTAATAGTTCTATTTAACAAGGTATTCGCCGCTAATGACCTTAGCTGTTGACGCGGCAGATAATTTAAAATAATCAATCAATCAATCCTTCCTCCCCTCCCCCCTCTCTTTCTCCCTTTTGTAACTCAATTATATTTTTAATGCTGAAATATGTATGTTGATTTTATTTTATGTTCACACACACAGTCACTATATATATATATATATATATATATATATATATATATATATATATATGTTATATATATATATATGTGTGTATATATATATATGAATATATAGTAACCATGTGTGTGAACATAAAATAAAATCAACATACATATTTCAGCATTAAATATATAATTGAGTTACGGAAGGGAGAAAGAGAAGGAGGAGGGGAGGAAGGATTGATTGATTGATTATTTTAAATTATCTGCCGCGTCAACAGCTAAGGTCATTAGCGGCGAATACCTTGTTATATAGAAATATTAAAATGTTTAAAACTTTAAAAATCTATCAATAGATATCTTACAAATAACAATAAACAAATTTAAAAATCAAAGCATAAATATTATACTCTAAGTATATAAAATTATTGCATAAACATTATGTATAATTGAATTTTATTAAAAAATAATAGTCTTCCTAAGGAAACTAATAAGACCCGCTATGTCACAATCTTCCCCCAATACATTCTTCAGTGTATATGGGGGAGACAAATACATACGTCTTTAGTCTGAGAATGTTGCACATCTTTCCACTACATGTGCGATCGTTAAGGGCTCTTGGCTTCCCTCACAAAGTCCTTGACTTTTAGCCATCATCGGCGCATGAGTCCGTCTTGTGTGCCCGATTCTTGGTAATGCAACTTCCACTTTTCGGTTGGGATGGATGCTAATCACCCAACTGCCAAGGTCATCTCTAATCTCTCGCAGTTTAATTTTGGAGTTATGCCTCCATTGTTCCTTCCATTTATCACGAAGACAACTCCTGATGCTAGGTTTCAGTCTGCATGCGTCCTTGCACATCCTGCAAGCTTCCTCCTGAGCAGTACAGTGTAAAGTCATCCACATACAGATTACATGAGACAGCACTTGGAACAACCTTTGCGATGTCATTTATAGCAATGGCAAACAGGGTCACACTTAATACACTCCCTTGTGGGACCCCATCCATCTGATCTTCCAGGTTAGAGAAGCTGTTTCCTACCCGAACTCTAAACTTCCTGTCAGCAAGGAAGCTTTGTATGAAGGTAGGTAATGCTTCTCTTAAACCAATGTCATACAGCTTCAAGAGTATGCCATGCTTCCAAGTAGTATCGTAAGCCTTTTCAAGGTCAAATAAGACTGCTATCATGTGACGTCGCTGTGCGAAGGAATTCTGTATAGCAGTTTCCATCCTCACAAGTGCATTTGTGGTCAATCTCAATTTTCTAAAGCCATATTGATATGGGGTCAACACGTTTTCATTTTCTAGCAGCTATGTCAACCTGAAGTTGACCGTTTTCACCATCAGCTTGCAGATGCAGCTGGTGAGGGAAATTGGTCTGTAATTTCCTGGTGTGGAGGCATCTTTGCCAGGTTTAGGAACAGGAATGATTATAGCTTCTCTCCATGTGGATGGCACTGTGCGCTCCCTATAGATCCTATTGAATAGGTCTAACAGGAACTTCTGGGAGCTCTCTGGTGAGATATCATTTGGTATGGAATATGGTCACTTCCTGGGGCAGTCTTACGGAAGAGCTCCAAAGCAGAGTCCATCTCCATGTGCAAAAATGGCAAGTTGTATGGAAGTTCTGCTGCAGTCCTACTAAAGAACGACACTGGGTCTTGTTCCTGTTCAGCCAGAAGAATGGAGAATTGATCAGTGTAAGATGCTCCAGAGGAGATCTCTGCCATGAATTTAGCTGGATCATTTGCAACATCTTTTTTGTCTGTGATGATTATCCCATCTATCTTCAGAGCAGGTTGTGACATGGATATACTCTTTCCAGCGATCTTACATACCTTTTCCCATACCCATGCTAAGGGGGTCTCAGAGTTAATCGAGGAGACATACTGTCTCCACGACGTCCATCTAGCCTCCTCTAGCACGCGCCTGGCCTTGGCTCGGGGCTTTTTGTAATTGATCAAGGTTACAATGCTGGGGCGTTGGTTTCAACTGCCTTAATGCAGCTTTTCTTGCTCTGACAGCTTGTTGGCATTCATTAGACCACCTTGTTACTGGAGGTCGACGGTAATGCCCGCTAGTTTTGGGTATGTTCTGCACTCCATTGGCTGGAATACCATTCACCTCCTCCAAAAGTATTGGAAAGTGGTCGCTTCCATGTAAGTCTTCCATGACCTGCCAAGTGAAGTTCAACTGTGAATACTGATAGGTCTATATTGGAGAATGTTCCAGTTTGAATTTGAAAATGTGTGGGAGTCTCACTATTCAGTAAAACTGCATCTACTCTTAAGAACAAGGACTCCAAGGCCCTTCCTCGAGGGTTGCACAAAGTGTCTCCCCAGAGGTGATGCCGACCATTGAAATCTCCCAAGAGTAGAAATGGATATGGCAGCTGCCCAAGTAGATTTTCCAAATCATTTATGTTGAGATTATGTGGAGGAAGGTAGATGGATGCAACAGTGTAAGGTCGTGTCAAGCCTATTCTCACAGCCTTCACCTGCAGAGTTGTCTGCAGGTGGATGGCCTGGAAGGGAATATCTTCACGTACCATTACTGCTACTCCTCCATGAGGTCCATTGTCAAAAGTTCCATAATGGTCTTGAACTTGGAATCCTCTCAGGAAAATGCGACGATTTTCCCCGGTCATAATCTCTTGTAGGCATACACAAACTGGGTTCCATGAAGCTATCAGATGTTGCAGTTCTTCCCATTTTGCATGAATTATCTGACAGTTCCATTAGATTAGGGTATCCAGTTCTTTAGATTATTTCTTCATAAAGTGTTTGGCAGCACCTGTGGTCAAGGTTTGCCTCACACCTTTAGGCTGTCACTTTCCAGGATCTTGGGAGTACCTTTTTAATGGTTGTTTATCTGTGGAACTAGTTTCTACAGGTTTCCCTTGGACAGGTTCAGGATTTCTTTGCCTGGGCAAAGGACGGACCTGAGCCTTTACTTCAAGGGCATTCTGACTAGCAGCAGAGGCCCCTGTGGATGTGGTGGCAGCTGGAGCTGTCACCGTTGAAGCCTCTGGAGCCTTACCTGATGGCTCCAAAGACCTTGCTTTGGGAGGAGGAGTCTCCTCAATAGACCCCTCACTCCTACTCTGTTTCTGATGGAACAACTCACCAGAGGCAGTGTCAGCAATTTGGGATTGAGGGTTAAAGGAAGTGGCAGAGTGTGTGCTGTAAGAAGCATTGGAGGGCAAGGGTTGGTGGGAAAGAGGATGGGCTAGAACTGAAACAAAGGACCTACCTGGCTATGCAAACAGCACACGGGCACGTCGCTATGCCTCTGGAAAACTAACTTTCTCCTTGCTCCTTATTACCAATACTTCCTTTTCAAATGTGTACCTTTTACATTGCTTTGAAGAAGCTTCATGAGCTTCTTTGCAGTGTAACAGCATATTGGACCTGGACAGTTGTCATCTCCTTGATGACCTTTGTACCACACTTTACACATACTCTTGGTTGTCCATTTTCTTTAAAGCAGCAAGAGTTGGCTCCATGCCCATAACCCTGGCAGTGGAAGCACTGCATAGGGTTGGGCACAAATGGCTTTACCTTGAGGTGGTACCATGCTAACTTAACCGATTCTGGAAGCACTAACGTGTTAAAAGTTAGAAGAAGAGCTGGTGTCAACTGTTCCAAACCATCAACTTTCTTCTTAAAACGTTTTACTGCCACTACATTAAAATTCTCTAGTTCCTCTAACAGTTACACTGATTGAGGGTTTTGTGAGGAGAACATGAAACTTGAGCCCAGGAATGTTACATATCGCACGCAGACAGTCACTCTCATCTGGTGACGAAACCTCAACTATCAAGCTACCATCTCGCTGTGGGGTGATGCGAAGACCACGTTGATATACTTCAACTATTTTCCGATGTACTTCGAAAATATCAAGATCCATGACTGATACACCATCAGTGGTCTTCACTACTAGGTACTTACTATATGAAATGCTTTCATATTTACCAGGTAAGATTTCCTTAGTGGATTGAGGAGGACTTTTCCCCTTCTTACCTGGTTTGGAGCCCAGGAACCATTATGATTCCCATTCTTGCCCTTTGGAAGCTGGAGAGGTTCCAGAGTGACATGTGATGTTCCAGAAGGAATGGTCAAGGGATTGCATAGGTCGTCAGGGAGAGAGCTAGATCTTTGTAAATTTGTAGTACTCATACAAATTGGAATTCTTCATTTCCTCACCCCCACCCACCATGGAGTCCAACGAGGGGAAGCTATAGTTGGGGCTCAAAATCTCCCAACAGCCATTATTACAGTACTGATGGCAGTCGCGGACCTATGCGCTACCGACTGAATAGTGCCTGCTTGACCCTAGCCATTTTTGAACAGCCACTTGACTTGACCGGGCCTTGATCAAGCCACCCGTCTAACCAGAATAAAGGACCAAAGAGGTGTGTTGCTAGCTGCAGGGCGCAGGGTGCAGTATCGCTCAACCTCCAGGACTCCTGTCTCCTGGTAATACGGGGTGCCACGCACGGCAAACACACGTGGGAGAGTT
>NC_051423.1:17083527-17090946 GCF_015228065.2 Penaeus monodon | reverse complement strand
AAAAAAAAAAAAAAACCCAAAAAAAAAAAATAAAAAAAGGTTTGTCTGAAAATCGCATTTTTCCTTGAGAAATCGCTGGCGGTTCCTTTAGCTACGGTTTCTTTTTTTTTTTTTTTTCTTTTTTTTTTAACACTGGGAGTAATCTTGTAGGCGTTTGTAAAAGGGCGGGGAATAGGCAGAAGATACGAAATAAATAAATAGATTCATCATAAAGAGAAGTTAGAGGTAGATGAAGATAAAAAGAACGGGACAACAGGGGAAGAGGAAAAAGAGAAAAAGAAGAGCGGGTTTTTTAAGTTAGGATTAGATTGATTATTATATATACTTTCACTTCAATATAATATATTTTGTGTGTGGATACATAATATATATATTATATAATATATATATATATATATATTTTTATATATATAATATATTTCCTCAGACTTTCACGAAAATATCGGGGCTGGGGTGCCCTTTTATATAAAGCCCATCTTTTTAAAACACAAAAGATAAAAATGCGATTTTTTTCGTAAAAAAATTATTTTTAAATATAAAATACAATGTATTTACCTTGTAGTAAAAAGTATATATAAAAAATTTTGTTAGATAAAAAATGGCAGGCAATTAAATATTTTATTTACGATGACTTCCGTCGTTTTTGTGTTTGCTTTAGTCATTTTTAGACAGGGGGGTGATAATAGACAAAGGCCTTATCCATGTTTAAAGGTTTGCACGGACACAAAAACCTTCTTTATTTTCACAGTTCGCGTAGTTCCTTTTTGAGCTTGGTCGTAGCTTCTTCTGCGTGGACAGGGGGGAATTTTAGTCCAGGGGGAAGGTGGAGTGGGGGGAATTACCTAAAGGTATGAGTCGTGGAGGTGAGCGGGATCCAATCTCGTCGTGTTCGCGAGCGTTAAACCAGTTTCCGATGTTTAAAAGGTGTGTATTGGGGTATTAATGAGTCGGATCAAGGCATTTTTAATTGTTTGGGGGAAAAAAATGGGATTTTCTCGCTTTGAAGGGAAACTTTTCAAATTAAATAGAAGAGGAAAGGGAAAGGGGGAAGAAAGAGAATAAGGGGATGAGAAGAGATTGATAAAGAGTTTGAGCTGAGGAGAAAAGGAAAAAAAAAAAAAAGAAACGGAATTTAGATAAAAGTTTTTATATGAGAAAGAAAAAAAAGGGAAAAAGAAAAAGTAAGACATCAGAATATTATCCACCCATTTTTGAGTTTGTCCAAACCACAATTTTTCACAGTTTAAAATGCTCCGTGAGACATGTGGCGTTTGGGGAAAAAGAGAGAAAGAGAGACAGGGGGGGGGGTGGAATAAAAATATATTATATATATATTATATTAAAAATATATTTAAATTATAAATATTATGATACATATATACATAAATTACATTAACATATATATTATTTTATATATTAATAAAATATATTTATATATATAAAAAACTATACTATATATAACACACACAGTGTTATAGAGTTTTTAATATATTATATATAATATTAATATATAATTTTTTTTAATATAAAATTATGTGTGATTTATATATATAATATATATTTTAATATATATATATAATTATTATATAATATATACTATATATGTATCATACTATAAAATATATGTGTAGTTGTATGATATTATCTATCTATATTATGTGTGGGGATATGTTATGTCAATCTTACTTTTTTTCTATAGATATCCTCAGGTTCTGACCGCCTCTGTATACACAGGAAATTATACCGAGTAGGGTTGAACGAGGGGGATCAAAAGAAAAATTTTTTAAAACCCTTTTAAAACCTTTTTATTTTTCAGATTGATAGTTTTTAAAACCATTCATAAAAAATAAGGTAACATCGCATTACAGTTTTTTTTTTTTTTTTGCACTTTACAGTCAATCACGCCCCATTCCTAAATTTTTTCATTTTTCTTATTCGCTTTTAAAACCCAGTGTTCTAAGCGCCCGTTGACTGAAATGCCCCAGCCATTTTTTTTGCGGCAGGGCCCCAAATTCGGTGTCGGCATACATCACCCCCTTTTAGGAAGGATATCGCAATATTAACTCTTGCATTACATAAACAAAAAAAAATAATTTGCTTTTGTGAAGCATGACGAATGCGTCAAGTCCGCTTATTTTTATAAATAAAATATTTTTGAAATAAAAAAACAAAAATAAATTTTTCCCTTAGGGGTAGATTTTATAAGAAAGGAGTAGCTGCTTTTGCCCTGTGACCTTCCAACGCCCCCAGTTCAGCTATCAGGGCCTTTGTTTTAAAACCCCTTTCCCCTTTTTACGCGCGCTTCCCCACCTCGTAAAACAACGCACACATAAAAAAAACCACAAGAGGTCGTCAATCTTAAATTGTGGTTGTTACTTGAAAATATAAAATATAGTTATATATTATAATATAAAAAAAAATTATATTATATATATTATATATATATATATGCATGTGTGTATGTGTGTGTGATGTGTGGGTATTTGTGTGGTGTGGGGTTGTGGTGTGGTTTTGGGGTGTGTTGTAGGGTACCCCCAAAACACAACACACACACCAAATAAAAATAATTTTAAAATAATATTTTATAATAATATAATATATAATATAATTTTTAGCAGCCTAATAAATTTTTCCCAAAAACCCACACTCCCCCAAAAATGCAACACGGTCATGAAATGAAACCCAAATTTCCCTCGTCACCAGAACATATCCCCATTTTTCCTACTCAATTCCCCGTTGAAAAAAAAACGCCCTTTTCAAGGGGTAAAATTAAAAGGTCTGCCGCTCGTTTGGCCGAATAGAAGGAGGGGGACTAAAATTTGATAGAAAGAAAGGGGGGGAATTTTTGTTTTTTTCGTGCTTGTAATGCTAACGATATTATTGGATTGGAAATGTCTTTTGCATTACCAAATATATTTCGGAGAAAAGTTTATGGACATTTCCTTGTGATAATAAGAAAGCAATTTGAGGGAAAGCGAAGAAAGATGAATGAGAGAGAGGCCGCGGGGAGAAAGAGAGGAGAGAGAAACTAAAGAATTTTAATTTAAAATATACTTTAGAATAATTATCCATTGCCCACTGAAACCCCAGGAAAAATACGCGGAAAAGGGAATACAAAAAGAACAAAAAAAAAAATTAAAGAAAAAAAAAAAAATAATAAAAATACATAATATATACAGTTTGTTAATAATACATATTATATATTATAATATATATATATATATATATATATACAAAACTGTATTAGAAAAAAAAAAAACTTTTGGTGCCAGGGGGAAACAAAGAAAACAAAAAAAGAGAAAATTGGGGAAAAACGAAAAAAAAACCAGGGGTGAGATAAAAATTGCATTGGAACAGATGGTGCGTTAATATCCAGAGGAAACCAAATATGCATCGACAAATAGAAAATAAAATACAAAGAAAAAAATCAGAGACCATTAGAAAAAAATATAGTTTTTGTTCCTGGGGAAAAAGAGCAAGAGAGAGAATATAGAAATCAAACAGAAAAAAGCATTGGGGGAAAAATAACCCTTCCCCCCCTTTCTTCGCCCTGGGCCTTTTATTTCTCTGCTACATTTTTTGGTTTGTTGGCTATAGGAATGTTTGGGTAGAACTTAAAAAATATAAAATAAAAGGGAAAAGGGAGAAGAGAGGAGAGAGAGAAGAGAATGCGTATCAGGAGTTCACAAATCCCTTTTTCGGTGGATTTTACTGAAAAGCTCCGTTGTAATTTAGAAAAAATATCTAGGACTTTTTCTAAAAATATAAATATATATAAATATAATAATATATATATTATATAATTTTAAAATATAAATATAAATGCTGAAAACACCATAAAGAAGAAAAATTAATTTTTTTATTTTCTATCAATATTATTATTATTATTTTATTAATACAATTTAAATGTAAATGTATATAAAATATTTTAAAGATGCCTCTTTGCTCGCAGGGGCTTTGGAGTTTGGTTAAAAGCTTTCCAAGCTTTTGTGCAACGCCATTAAAATATAAATCCCTGTCGTATTAGAGACCTTGGTCTTCTGGAATGTTCATGTAAAAGAAAAAAATAATGAAAAAATTGAGCAGGGTTGCTTGCATTTTTGTATTCAACCCCCACAAAGCATATAAAATACACCATGCGGAATATTTACATATATACTCGTTTTATGAAAGATGCAAATTTTTCTAGCGGGTTTAAGGCTTTAAAGCTATGTAATTATAATTCCACTAATATGGTACATTGTTTCACCCGGTGAATGAAAACAGCACTGGCAGTTTTCCTTTTTTTAGGGGCCAACCCGTGGACAAAATACAAAATGAACAATAATCCAAAATGATTTAAATACAATATGACCTTGTACCAATGAAGGGCAATGGGAGTAAACAAAAAAAAATTTTTATTACACAATCACAAACACCCCTTTTAACCTACTTATTTAAATAAAAAAAAATACCTTTACATGGTCATAATGGGAGCAAACAGCAATGGGGGGTAAAAAAAATCCCTTATTTTACACTCTAGGCACCTTTGCAATTTTCCCGAAAGCAAAAATATCTCATGTCCAAAAAATGAATGGAACAAAATAAATAATAAAACATGACAAGTATGTAACTTCACAGTGCCTCCCCTATAAATCACTAGTGAATTGCTTTCCAGGCTGAACAAAGCCAAGGTCCAGTAGAAGGCAGTAAAGCAATACATCAAAAAGAAAATTTTCCAATTCTTATCCATAAGTGGTAGGGTTATGGGCATGCCTAAAACATTGACTCACGGGAAAGTTATATTACTTTTCCCCTCGATGCAACTGTTTACCTTTACATGATAGCAGGGATTTAAAAAAAACAACATAACTCACCAATGTTTGACACAATGCTGTGTGCATTTCCCTTTGAAAAAAGCCATTTTTGGGCTAATCACCCGCTCCCTTCAAAAAGCCACAGATGCCCCCTATTCACCCCTCTGAGAGGACCTTTTTCCCGTTTCCCCAGAGAACATCAGAAACGCAAAAAAACACAAAGGTTACAAAAAGTGCAAACATAAATTATTTATTACATTAATCTTTATTCTGTTTCTTTAACAAAACAACTCTTATCCCCAGCGAACATTTTACATATTTTAATCAAATTATACAGAAAAGTTTTTGAAGGGGATACTAGATATTCTCAGTAAATTTAAAATAGCATTGTCCCTTATTATTTTATTATGTATAACTATACGTGGATATAGACACACAAAGAGGCACCTCTGATGGTCGAATAAGTAAGCAATTTGACTAAGGGAAAGGAAGAAATATAAGCGAGATAAGCCAAGAGAGAGAGAGAGGTTGTAAGAAAAAAAAGAGAAAAAAAGTAAAGAAACGACTGTAAATTTGAAAAAGAAAAAACAACTTTGTTGTCCACTAGAGTGAACGAAGAAGGAAGAGAAATCGGGAAAAAAACGAAATAGAATAGGAAAAAAATACGGATAGAAGTTGTTTTGGAAATCGATTGTGAGCTTAGTATCCACACGGAAACCAAATGAAAATAGACAGAAAGACAGGGAAACCAAATACAAGAAAAATACAAAATTGCGTTTAAAATTCAATTGCTGTCTCCGTGAAAATCAGATAGATCGACGAGAGAAAAAAAAATAAAACACAAGAAATACGAAATAGAAAATCCATTTATTCTTCTCGAGTAAATTAGAAAGAAATGAGACAAAAGGGAAGTGAACAAGAGAAGTAAAGGACAAATAGAATAATTCCGGGTTTGTCGTTTACTATGAAACCTAAAAAGGTAACACCGGCACTCTCCGTGGAAAGGAACTGGGGACCCTGCCACGTACTCACTCCAAGAGCATCAAAAAAACAGGGAAAACTACAATTAAGTATCATGCTGTGACCACGGCGGTTCAGACATGAACCTACCGTTAAAAGAAGAATATGAAACCAGGGAGAGACAGAATGGAAAATGCCGAGGGTGGTATAACTCACTGCGTCGAGTCACGAAGGAAAACTTCAAAGAAACCAGGATGTCCACACGAAGTGGTTTTAGGCTCAAGAGCAAAAGGGCAAGCCATCGCCCGGTCTCGCTTGTCTCTCTCCGAGGCGTCATGCAGGACGCATGGGCTGGCCAGTGAAGTTACCAGATACTCTTTATCACAATACTAATGCAACGTAACACTAATATATCTAAAACTATCAGCTGGCATAGGCTAACAACATAGATATGAAATAAGGGAAATGCACATCCAACATACAGCGTTATTGAGTAACACGACATGGTCTAAATAGCAGCATGTAAACAACACAACCGGCATCAAGTTGTGCAGATCTGCATATTACGTATTTTCTAAGGGGTCAGATTTTTCATATCTGCACAGAGGAGTGAGTAGAAAACAAGATATACTAATAATAAAAATGCTTCAGACTCTTAATCTTGAGAGAGAGAGAGAGAGAGAGAGAGAGAGAGAGAGAGAGAGAGAGAGAGAGTAGAGAGAGAGAGAGAGGAGAGAGAGAGAGAGAGAGAGAGAGAGAGAGAGAGAGAGAGAG
This sequence comes from Penaeus monodon, assembly GCF_015228065.2. Lineage (NCBI taxonomy): Eukaryota > Metazoa > Arthropoda > Malacostraca > Decapoda > Penaeidae > Penaeus > Penaeus monodon. The sequence goes on along the minus strand of NC_051423.1, from coordinate 17,084,416 downwards.
AGAGAGAGAGCGATGAAACAAATAGGAAAGTACGTTGGAAAAAGGAAAATATAGCTGTTTCCACACGGTTTCACAACTATCAAAGGACTTACTATCGCATTCCCTTTATGAAATACGCCCCTTCTCCCCTGCTTTGCCCATTGGTCTTTGATTTCTCTGCTAGGCATTTGTTGCTAGTTGGCTATAGTTGTAATGCTTTGGAGTCAAACTAAAATAAACAAAACAGACAGACAGATAGACAGACAGAAAAGTATATGCAGTTCATACGTCCATTGTAATGCAATAAAAAAGTATTCAGCAATAAAAAGAAAAAAAAAAATGCTGAAGACACCATAGAGAAAGAAAGAAAGCATACTTATATTTTCAAATTACAAATGAAATGTAAATATCAGTATTCTCAGCTGACAAAAAAGAGGAAGAAAAAAAAGTAATCGGAGTACGCCAGATTCCGGGAGAGTCGCCTTTTCTATTTTGCTTTTTTTTTTTATTGGGAGAATGGATGCAAGATCCCCATGTTCTGAAGATTAATAAACTACGATATGAAATATACACCTATATTTTTCCCACACATCCACTAAAAATAATAAAGAAATAATAAAATGCTGAACACGACCTCGTTTTGAAGGTTAATTCACACGTCGTCCAATTAAGTGGCATGCCATTAGCTTATAATTTTTTTTTTTCTATGTATATGACCCCATCGCTCTGCTTTGGATGTTAGTTTAATACTTTCCAACGCATTTACTGCAACAATATTAACGTGTATATTCCCTATTGATATTTATGTGACCTTTTTGATCTACTGGAGGTTTTCCCTTTGAAATATAAAAGAATAGTGAAGAAATTGAGACTTTTCGTATTCATCACGCACACTTGCATTATATATATA
>NC_051423.1:17068527-17076027 GCF_015228065.2 Penaeus monodon | reverse complement strand
TATATATATATAATATATATATATATATTATATATAATATATATATATAAAATATTTTCAATGTATATATATCAATGTATATATATGTGTACATATATACATATACACATATATATATACATTTATATATATTATATAAATGTATATATGTGTATATATATATATATATACCTTTTACACTGCTGCCGTTAATAAATTCTTAAAAATATAACTAAAGATCTGTATATAAATGCATTAGCTTGCTCGGTGCATCGCTGACGTAAATTATTTCTCATAGATGGGACAGTCTGTAGAATATATGGTTTGCACATATAATTTTTCTATTTCATTTTATAATTATTTATTCATCTTATTTATGATATAATTATTTGTTTATTTAATTTTATAATGATTTATTTATCTTATTTCATTTGTTTACATTAGAATAACACGCAGAGGTGACTGGGACGTGTGGTAGGTGTTGTGGTTATTTGTATTTTCTTCTTATTATTTATTTACTTATTATCATTTCTCTCTTTCTTTCTTTTCTTTTATTTTATCTTATCTTTATTATTGTCACTTTTTACGAGAAATAGAGTGATATGGATGATATAAAATCGTCATGCATATATCAGACTGTTTACGCCTGAAAAGTTGATTATACATTTTTTCTGAAACTAAAAGTTTGAATAGAATTCTTGATCAGTTTTTTACAAGAAAAATGCGACTAAAAAATTTCATTTGTGTCTTCAAGCTCCCCCTTCGTGCGAGTAAGAGCAATTCAGAGCAAAACGAAAAGTTTTAAAGACGAGAGAGTAAAATCGGCTTACGAACTCGCATTGGTACGGTCAATATTATATAATATATATATAATATAATATATATTAATATATATAATATATTATATATATATAGTTGTATTATCGTGGCGATGTGTATTGGGGTGGTGTGTGTGTGTGTGGTGTTGGGTGTGGGTGTGTGTGTGTGTGGTGTGTGTGTGTAGTGGTGTGGGTTTTGTGTGTGTTTAAAATTTTGTGGTCTGTGTTTAAGTGGTTTGGGGTTTTGTGCGTTTTTTGTGTGTGTTTGTGGGGTTGTGTGTTGTGTGTGTGTGTGTGTGTGTGTGGTGGTGGTGTGTGGGGTGTGTGGTGTGTGAGTGGTGTGGTGTGTCGTGTGTGTGTGTGTTGTGGTGTAAAAGGCTAGATCCAAAGGGAAAGGGAAAAGACGGAGTTATACTTGTTAAAGCGTGTTTATTAGTAAGAGTGACACAAAATATGGGAAAAACACCCAGACTATGTCTTGGGGGTAAGGCGGCTCCTGTCGGTCAGCCTCCCCGGAGGGAGAATTTCTAGACGCCCTTTACACGTGGGGTGTGGTCACAAAAGAAGGCACAAAAAAAGATCAGATAAATTTATCATCTACGCCCCGCGAGGAATATTTCCTATTTGGGACTTGGACCCATGTGGAAACAGCCAGTGGTCCACTGGTAACAGAAATGATTTTTATATGTTATTTTGCTGGCCCCCCTACCCCGGCCTCACCCCGGGGGGCCTTGTTTTCCCTCAAGGGTGCCCTTAATTTTGGTGGTCTCTCTTTCTGGGGTTTTGTCCTGGGCATCTTGGGGCTGCTCGTCCCTGTCATTTCATCCTCCGGTCCCGGTGTAACTGTCTTCCTCGATGTCCACCTTTCCCTCGAAAGTCTCGGATTCGCCTAGATTTCCTCGTAGTCCCGTCCAGGTTTAACTCGGCGACGTCCTGTCCAAATCCTACAGATCTCGTCCAGGTCCTTTCGGCCTTAATCTTCATTGGATAGGGGGGGGCGTGGGCAGAGGGGGGCACTTGGGCGGTTGATACCTGCACTAACGAGCTCCTGGAGTGATGGTTTGTGGGCGCCCGCCAGGCACGCCATCCACAGCCCCTGGGGCGAGTGGTCCCTAACGTCAGTACGACCGATGGGCCCTGGTTTGAACTCCCAACCATTCGAAGATAGAGATGAAAGGGAAACGACAACGGCAATCGCAGGATTATTTGAACCTTTGCGTCAAAGAGAAGAAATAAATGAAATGACATTTTACGAGCATGTCAGACTGACAAAATGTGGGCTAAAGAGAACATCATAAATCTTACACCGGAACTAAGACAGAAACCCAACCCTTTTAAAATAAAAAGGGTTTCAGTTCTTTTTTCCGCGGGAGTGAGGGAGTGTGTGTGTGTTGCGGTGTGAGTGACCTGCGGAATGAGAGTGAAAGTGGAGTGCCCCACACAGAGAATAAATCAAAAAACACGTTTTAAAACCCTTCTTTTTAGAAAAACTGGGGTAAATAGCAATGCTAGAAAAAAAAATTAAATTTAAAATCCCACCTGAATTAAAATTTTAATGATACCCCACAAAATGGTGCATGAATAAAATGGTGACATGAAAAAAACTTTTCGAAGCATTCACAAAAAAATCTTCCGGAGTCAGCAATTAACCCCAAAGGGTAAGTCAGCTATGCATGTTAGATTTCATCGAGGGAAAACCCAATCCCCAAAATGCCGTAAAATTGACTGAGCGACTGAGCCAGGAAAACCTAAAAATAACCTGCTCTTTTTGGTATCGTGACATTTTGCTGTTTTTTGCAAATTTCCTATCGTTTGGGAATTCCCAAAAAAATGCAGGACCAAGAGGGTGAGAAGGGGGTATTAATAAGCAAAATAATATCAGCTTTTAAACCCCCCCCTAGTCCCAGTAATTAAGGGAGTATTCGGGGGCACACCAACTCAAAGTTGCCGATCGATGAAAAAATTGGGTTTTACTGTACTACTGTCGAACGTTGGAGGCAGATTTATTAGGTTTTAGCAACCCTGGGGAAATATGGGCAATCCTGTGCACATGATATGGGGGAGACCCTAGCTATTTTTAATATAAAAAATTTTTAATAAAATTGCGTTACAGCTCCTCTAGCCCCGAAAAAAACGTCACCAAAAAGCAATTTTAACAATGCTAGGGTTTAACCCCCAAGGCATCAACAAACAACAACCAAATTACAGGGAAAACAAGGTCTCTTGCCCCCTTCCCATGTTTCCCTGACCAAAAGAAAGGGAAAAAGGGGGTCAGGTTGGGCGAGGGGAGGAACGAGAAAAAATGAAAGATTTTTTTAAAAGATAAAATAAAGAACGGTAAAATTTTGGCGGGAAAAAACAAAATCTCTAAAAACGAGAAAAAATTAATTTAAAATTTTTTAATTTAACAAAACAATTCAGTTATTGCCCACATTTTTTCATCATGGGAATGCGTTTGAGTCAAAAAAATAGTATGAGAACGGCCTTTGCTGTCATTTAGCATTTTTTACCCAAAAAAAAAAGGCTCAACAATAAATGGGTGAAAAGGGAAGGGCAAAAAAATAATAGAAAGGGGCCCAAACGTGTATTTACTTTTTTTTTTTTTTTTTTTTAGACAAGTTTTTGAACGGCGAGGGATTTTTTCGAAGGTTTGCGTTTGCTGCGAGCCGGAAGGACGCCAGTTTGTGAAGGTAGATTTTAGACAATGGTGAACAGAGGGAGTAACTTGTTAACAGCGGACTCTTTATTTTTAAAGGGCCACACGTTGGGAAAAACGAGACTATTCTGGGGGATAAAGGGGCCCCCGTGTAGGTCAGCTGCCCGAGGGGGGGGCTGGGCCGCCCTTTACCAGACCTTCCCAGTGGGTGGGGTACGAACTGAAGGTAAAGGAGATCAGATAATTGTAACTACGCCTCGCTGAGGAAAAGGTTCCTTTTTGGATTGGATCCAAGTGGTAAACAGCCACATGGTCCAGGTAACGAAAGACTTATTGTATGAAGTTGTGTGTGTTTTTGTTTTTGTGCGGGTTTGTGTGTGTTGTTTTTGTGTGGTGTGTGTTGTGTGTTGTGTGTGGGGTTGTGTGTGTGTGTGGGTGTTTAAATGTGTGTTTTTAAAATTTTGTGGTTTAAATGTTGTTGGTGTGTTTAAATGTGGGGTTGTGTTAAATTTGGGGGTTTGTGTTTTAAATTTGGTTTGTTTTTGTGGGTTGTGTGTGTGGGCTGTGTGTGGGTGGGGGTGGGGTGCGGGTGCGGGGTGTGTGTGTGTGTTTGTGTCGTGGTGTGTGTGTGTTTGTGGGGTTTTTGTGTTGTGGGGTTTGTGGTGTGGTGTGGTGTGTGTTTGTTTGTGCGGGTTTGGTTGTGTGGGGGGGGGGGGGGGGGTTTGGTGTGGGGGTGTTTTTCGGTTTGTGTGTTTTGGTTTTTGGGGTTTGTGGGGGGTTTTGTGTGTTTTTGTGTTGGTTTTTTTAAAGGGTGTGTTAAAATGGTGTTTTTTAAATGTTGTTGTGGGGTTTTAAATGTTGTGGTATTTTTGAAAGTGTGTGTGTGTTTAAATTTTGGGTTTGTTTTTAGTTTGGGTTTGTGTGGGTGTGGCGTTTGTGTGTGTGTGTGTGTGTTTTTTGTGTTTTTGTGTGTGTGGGGGGGGGGGGAGGTTGTGTGGGGTGTGTTTTTTTTGCGGTTTGTGGGGTTTTTGTTTTTGTGTGGGGGGGGGGGGGTTGGGTGGGTGCGTGATATGTCTGCGCGTGCGCTTGTGTGCATGTTTTAGGCGGATATCCTTTTTCCCCACTAAGTCAGGAGCAAAAAACCCCAGCTGAAAAATTTTTTTAAAAAGCGCCACTCCATGCCAAATCTGAGCCGGCCTCTCCATCGCTGCAAAAAAAGGGGCATGGATCGATTAGGGGGACAAATTTGGGCAAAAAAAACCCCCTGAAAATGCCTTCTGAGCGCCGTTTCCCTTTTTCCCTTTTCTCTTTTTCTTACGGGGATAGACTTCGAAATTCGAAAAGTATTTATTTTTTTCCTTTATTGGGTTTAGCTTTTATTTTTTGCTTTTTTTTATTGTTTTTATTTGGAGTGAAAGATACGAAAAAAAAAAAAATTTTGATACCACCTCTCTTATAGAATTTTGTCTGCGAAAAAACTTTTTTATAAAAAAAAGCAAAAAAAAAACAAAAACCAACAAGCAAAAAACAAAAAAAATAGAAAAAACCTCCGTCAGAATGGTAAAGAAAGGACCCAAGTTTTTTTTCCCCCCTTACCCCCAAGGAAATATATGTTGCGTCTGCTTTTGCTCTTTCCAAATTTCAATTGCATTTGTATCGAAAGCGTGGGGGAACCGTCGGCACGAGAGTTGACGGAGGGAATGGGGAGATTAGGTAGAGGATGGATAGGGAAATAGATAGATGAGGGTAGGTCGAAAGACGAAGGGTGAATAGATAGATAGGAGAGAGGTAAGAATGGAGGTGGATATAATGCAAGTAGACAGATAGTAGATAGATGGATAGATTTATGGGTGAGGACGGGTTGAAAAAAAGGTAGATAGGTAAAAAGGGGGGGATGGGTGGATAAATGGACAGAAAGAAAAAATAGAAAGATGGACGGATAGAGAGATAGATAGTTAGGAATAGGAAGAAAATGAAAGATAATGAAGAGAGTTGTGTTTTTACGACACAACCACACACACACACACACACACCCCACAAACCCCCACAACCCAACACAAACACACACACACACACACACACACAACACACAACCTCAAAAATATGGATGCATGTATGTATTAACACATTTCTAAGTCCATTTAAACAAAAATGGTTTCTCTAGAAACTCCAAAAAAGGGGGGGTCGAAAAATTGCAAGTAGAACAACGAAGGGAGTAAAGTGTGTTTTTCGTATTTACTTCGAAAAAATGGAACACAGGATTAAAAAAAAAAAAGAAAGAAAAAAAAGAAAAGTTGCCTCAGAATTCAAATCAAAAAAGCAAACTTTTTTAATTTTGATGTCACCCACTTTTGCAGAAGTTTGCGTCCCCGGGTAATAAAAAAGTTCGTGTGTTAAGTTGGGCAATTTAGGTAACAAGAAAAGGAAAGGGTTGTAAATTACCAAAATTTAATTTTTTTTTTTGCGTGGTTTTTTGCAACTCTTAGTGGGGGGTTTGGCATATGTGGCACATAATTTTTCTTAGTATTGAAGTTTACATGTAAGGGATGGTTTACAATTTCAAACTTTTTCAAAGCATACAAAAATGTACGGTGGATGGGGGGGGGGGGGGGGGTTGGACAAGTTTTCGCTTTTTAAAATAGAGAAAATTTTGATCGGTTTTTGTTTTGTCCTGTATAGTCCCGGGGGCCATAGTCCGCCCCGCCCCAATACTGAACCCCGGGGTATACAGATGGTTACAGCAGATTAGAACAACGCCCAATGGGTTTGTTAGCCTTTACATAATAAATTGGGGGTTTTGGAAAACAATTTTTTTTTTTGGGGTATTTTTTGAAGGGGGAAGGGGGGTTCCCAAAAAGTGGCTTTGTACACTTGTGAAAAGTTTAAATTTGGGAAAACCCCCCCTAATGTTTTACAAGTTGTATAGCATTCTATGTACAGAAGGGCTTGAACTTTTTGCTTTTTTATTCCTGGTTTGGGGCGTGCCGAATGGCCTTATATCCTCTCTTTCCCCTTTTGAGTGAAGATATAGAAAAAACATTCGAAGTTTTTAAAGTTTTTGGGTGCAAAAAATATTCTACAAAAAAAAGGGAATATCTTAAAAAAAAAAAAAAAGTTATGCGAAAATATAGGAAAGAAAAACTTTGAAGTATTTTTATGCTTTCATGGTAAGAAAATAATTCTACCCCAACAAGAAAGGAATTTAGAAAAAGTTTTTCTGACAAAAAAAAAAAATCCCCTTCGTTATGTGAAGAATAAAAAAACTAGTGGATGTGTTTGAGGGGAGAAAAGAGAGAGAGGAAAAGAGAGAGAGAGAAAAGGAAAGGGGAGAGAGAGAGATGAGAGGGAGAGAGGAGAGGGGAGAGAGAGAGAGAGAGAGAAGGGAAAAGGGAAATTCCCCTTAGACATTCTCTTTGCCCCGGGAAGGATGGAAAAAGAAAAATATCATGTGTTTTTTTTAATTTAAATTTTTATAGGGTTTAAAATTTTTTTAGAAAAAAGAATTTTAAAAACTATTTCTTTGGCAATAGATTGAAAGATTTTTCCCTACATAAAAATTTCAGTGAAAACATTTCTTTGGTAAATTAAAAAAAACATCAGTACGAGGATTTATAAGTAAGATTGCCGTAATTTACATCTTTCAATAGTTTAAGGTGGTCAAAATAACCCCAAAAAACAATGTCTCGGAACATAAGATAAACGAGCACATTAGGGTCTTTGGGGTACGAATGGAATATGCTTCTCCAGGTTTTCCCCCAAAACCCGAAACTCTTTAATTAGTAATGCTGAGAATCCACTACCCATTATTTTTAAATTTTTTGTTGAAAATTTATCTTACTATTTTTGTTGGTTGTTTTTGTTTTTTGTGTTGTTTTTGTTGTTTGTTTTTGTTTTTTTTTGTGTTTTTATTGTTTTTACTATTTTTTTTACAAAAAATCATATATTCATTTCTATATTATTTTTTATTTTAAGTATTTTTATTACGTATTATTTTCCTTGTGCATTCGTTCATCTACATTTTTTTTTTCATTACCTCTTTTGAAAAAC
>NC_051423.1:17056828-17058427 GCF_015228065.2 Penaeus monodon | reverse complement strand
AATTATATATATATATATATATATATATTTTAAATATTTAAAATATATTATTGTGTGTGTGTGTGTGTGGGTGTGGGGTGTGGTGTTTTTGTGTGTGTGTGTGTGTGTATGTGTATGTGTGTATGTATATGTGTATGTGTATGTGTGTGTGTGTACGCGTATATTTACACATTTACATAAATGTATAGATATGTATATTTATATATGCATATATATGCAGACACACATATATATATATATATATATATATATATATATATATATATATATATATATATATATATATATATATATATTCATGAAAGGCCTCTGACCCCAGAATTTTGTCATTTTCATGAAAAGTTAATTGTCCTTTTGAGGCGCCCACAATACTGAAACTGATTTTTATAGAGTATATAAGACGAGAAATAGGCAAGAAGATGGGAACTCTAGTGTCTCAATCTCGAAGAGAAAGAGCAATTTAACATTTTAATAACTTATTTATATATTAGTATATTTTTATGCAAATTTACACGTACTTGCTTGCTTGAGATTTGCGAAGTTCTGGCTTCGCCCGGGCCTTTCACTTATGGCACGGCAATTTACACGTAACATTGTTGCCACTTTAATGTTTTTGTCTACTGATGATTTAACGTCGTTTCCCATCCCTTACATGTTATTGATAGCTGTCATTGATATTATCATTATCATTAAAAAATCTTCTTATCTTTTTATCATTATGCTTACTACGACAACGGTACAGCTATTTCTAGAGATATGATAAATATTAAAAAACAAAATTTGATATTACTAAAATGAAATATAAAATGTGATATTGTTATTGTTGTTGGTACCATTATTATTTATGGGGTGATAATGGATAAATTTAATAATAAAGAATCACGCACATCATATTACGAATCTATGAGGATACTATTCTAACATTATAATTATAATGATTATTATTATTTCAAATCTACGCTTACGTCCGACTAAGAAGTTGAAGTCGCTTCATTTTGATATAACATTTATGATAATTACCAATATAAATATCAGGTAACAATAATAATGCTACGCCAGTGGGTCTTTGTCTCTGTGCGAAACGTGTGTTAACATGAAAAGGATGACCTGGGCATGTGTTAACATGAAGGGACCTGGGCAAACATCACGCAGCTGGCTGTGAGCGGAGGAGCGGAGGAACAAGCCAAGAGATAGACGCGGTTGGGTGCTGCTCCTGTGAAGACCTCGTGTGTGCCCTTGTGACCTGATATAATCTTTGTGTTGCCCTGTTATAAGCTGTATCGTGCAGTGTGACATGCTGGTTTCCCCCTGTATTGTGCCTAAAAGAAAGTGTACGGGTAAATAACTTGTGTAAAAAAAGGAAAAAGACTGTCATTTTGTGTTTATTTGGTGCCCTGCCTTCCCACTTGGCTTTTCCCCCTGGGGTTTGGTTTCTGGGACGCTGTGATGCTGGTGCCTCTTGGAGCTGTTCAGTGTTCACGACCCTGTGGATAGCACGCCGTCTGCCTAGCCTGCCTTGTGTTGGTGGCAGAGAGACGAGGCGGTCGGCGTAACAATAATAATAATAATAATAATAATAATAATGATAATAATAATAAT
>NC_051423.1:17031828-17051828 GCF_015228065.2 Penaeus monodon | reverse complement strand
TGGCGGCGAAAAATACCTAATGGTATGAGTCGTTAGGAGGTGAGCGGTATCCATACTCGTGTCGCGAGCGTTCAAACAGTTTCCTGATGACTTGAAAAGGTTGTGTATTCAGGAGGTATTAGGATGAGTCGGCTCAAGGCGATTGTAATATGGTGGACGAAAAAAGGGGGGATTTCTCGCTTTGAAGGGAAACTTGCAAAATTACATAGAAGAGGAAAAGGAAAGGCAGGGAATGAAAGAGACATAAGATGGATGAGACAGAGATTGAGATAAGAGTTGATCTGAGAGAGAGAAAAGCGAAAAAAAGAAACGGAGATTGACGATAAAGAGTTTGATATATAACTCGAAAAGAAAGGAAAGAAAGAAAATGAAGACATCGAATTATATCCACACATTTTCGTAGTTAGTCACAGCCACAATTTATCACAAGTTAAGTGCTCCGTGAGACATGTGGCGTTAGGGGAAGAAAAAGGAACGAGAGACAGAGGGTGTATGAATAAATAAATAAATAAAATATATATATATATATATATATATATATATATAATATAATATATATAAGAGATATATATATTATATATGTAGTATACATAATACATTATATATATATTTATATATATATATTATATATATTTATATATCTATATATATATATATATATATATATATATATATATTATGTGTGTGTGTGTCGTGTGTGGTGTGTGTTTTGTCGGCCGGAGTGTGTGTGTGGGTGTGTGGTGTGTGTGGTGTGCATGTGTGTGGGGTGTGCGTGCGCTGCGTGCAGCTGCGTGCGTGTGCGTTCATTGTGTGTGTGTGGGGTTGTGGTGTGTGTGTGTGTGTGCGCATGCGCTGTTGCGTTTGTGTGTGTGTCTGTGTGTGTCGAGAAGAAAAAAATATGAGGAAAGACAAGAGACAAGAAAAGAAGGGAGGGAAAGAGAGAGAAGAGATGGAGAGCAGAGAGAGAAAGACAAAAAGAAAGAAAGATACAAACAAACAAAGAGAGGAAGAGATGAAAAGACAAATCGAGAAATGAGGGATAGCAAAAGAGAGCGAGAGAGAGGGGGGGGGGGGCTAGAAGTCTTGTTAAGCAATTATATCGGTAAAGAGGAAAATTTCAACCGGTTTAAAAGGTCGTATTGTAAACAGTTAAAGCTGGGAGAAATAGAGAAATGAAAAGAAAAATACTAAGTAGGAATCAGTAAATATTTTTTTATGGAATAAAATGACAAACGTAAAAGCTAAAAACAGATAAAAGGAATAAAACATGCTAAGAAGAAAAGTGGTCACAATAGCTCTCTCTACTATCTATAAACCACACACATACACACACACGGATATATAATTATATATATATATATATATATATATATAATTATATATATATATATAAATACATATATATATATATAAGCATGTATATACATGCATACACACCCCACACACACACACACACAACACACACACACACACACACACACACACACACACAATATATATTTATATATATCATATATAATATCTATATATATATATATAGATAAAATGAGATAGATAGATAGATAGATACATATGCATATAGATATATATATATATATATATATATATATGATTATATTATTTATATAATATATATATTATACATATATGTTATATATATAATATATATATATATATATATTATAATCTATATAGATATATATATGTGTGTTGTGTGTGTTATATATGTATGTGTATATAGATAACATCATATGTGTGTATTTATAATATATATTTATATATATATATACAATATATCTATATATATATATATACACATACATATTATATATATAGTATACATAAATGTGTATAATATATATATACATATATGTGTATAATATACCATATACATATATGTGTGTATGTTGTGTATGATGGTATGTATATATATCCTATCTATCTATATATTTGTGAGGATATGTTATGTCAGATCTTACTTGTTTTATATAGCATATCCTCAGGTTCTGACCGCTTCTGTAACACAGGAATATATATAAAAGTATGGTTGAACGATTCGAAAGAAAAAGTATATAAACCGTTAACCATTTATTTTCAGATCCTGCATATGTAGTTAAAACCATTCAATTAGAAAAAAATACAGTAACATCGCATTACAGTTTTTTTGGTGGTGTCCACTTACAGTCCATTCACAGTCACTCACTCACTCTTCACTTTATTGATTCGCTTTATCCAGGTTCTAAGCGGACGTTGACTGCAATGTCCCAGCCACCTGTGCTGTTGCAGGGCTCCAATCGTGTGTCTGGATAATTTCACAGCCTGTAGGGAAGGATATCGCAATATTAACTCTTGCCATTACATTAACAAACAAAAATAACTTGCTATTGTGAAGCATGACGTAATGCGTCAAGTCCGCATTATCTTTATAAATGAACTATTATTGCAATAAACAAAACATAATAAATTATTCACCTTTAGGGGTACTAGTCAGTTTATAGATGAGAAGGAGATACGCGGGCTATGCCCATGGGTACTCTCACAACGCCACCAGTTCAGCTATCCAGGGCCATTTCCTTTCAACCTCCTCTTCACCTTTTACGCGCGCTTCCCACACCTCGTACATACATACGCACACATACAAACAACCACAAGCAGGTCGTAAATGCTAAATTGGGGTGTGGCTTACAATTATATATAATATAATATATGTATGTATATATATATATATATATATATATATATATATATATATATATATATATATATATGCATGTGTGTATGTGTGTGTGTATGTGTGTGTGTGTGTGTGTGTGTATGTGTAGTGTTCACACACACACACACACACACACACACACAACACACCCACACAACCACATACACACAAACACACAACACACCACACACACCCCACACACACACACACATATATTTATAAATATATATATATTATATATATTGTTATGCATGCCTATATGAATGTATTCACAAACACACAGCTGCCCCAAAATGCAACACGGTCCATGAAATGCAACCAATTCCTCTCGTCACCGAGACACATATCTCCATGTCCGTACTCAATTCCCGTTGAAATTAAACCGTCCTTCAGATGGGTAGAAAGTTGAAGGTCTGCTCGCTCGTCTTGTGGCCGAATCAGATAGGAGAGGGACTGAAATTGATAGAAAGAAAGAGGGAGGAAGTTTGTGTTTCGTGCTTGTAATGCTAACGATATTATTGGATTGGAAATGTCTCTTGCATTACCAAATATATTTCGGAGAAAAGTTTATGGACATTTCCTTGTGATAATAAGAAAGCAATTTGAGGGAAAGCGAAGAAAGATGAATGAGAGAGAGGCCGCAGGGAGAAAGAGAGGGAGAGAGAAACTACAAGAATATTAATTTAAAATATACTTTAGAATAATACTATGCTCATTGTCCACTGAAACCCCAGGAAAAAATACAGCAGAGATAGAGAATACAATAAGAACAAAAGAAAAATATAAAGTAAAAAAAAAAAATAATAATAATATACATACATATATACAGTTTTGTATATATATATACATATATATATATATATATATATATATATCTATATCATATAATATATATATAAGATCTATCTATATATATATCTAATATTATATATACCCAAAAACTGGTATTAGAAAAAAAAACTTTTGGTGTCCACTGGGAAACTAAAGATAACGAAAAAGAGAAAATTGAGGAAAACGAAAGAAAACAGCATGGGTGCAGATACAAATTGCATTGGAAGCAGATGGTGCGCTTAATATCCAGAGGAAACCAAATATGCATCGACAAATAGAAAATAAAATACAAAGAAAAGAAATGCAGAGATCCATTAGTAAAAATACTACGTGTGTTGCTTCCTAGGGAATCAGAGCAAGAGAGAGAAATATATGAAATACAAACAGAAAAATGCATTGGGGAAAAATAACCCCTTCTCCCTTGCTTCGCCCCTGGCCTTTGATTTCTCTGTTAAGCAAATGCTTAGTTAGTTGGCTATAGTCGTAATGCTTTGGAGTTAGAACCTATAAATAAATAAATAAACGAGAGAAAGAGAGAGAGAGAATGAGAATGAGAATGAGTATCAGGAGTTCACAACTCCTGTTCTCGGTGTGATATTACTGAAACTGCGTCCATTGTAATGTCAGAAAAAATATCTAGCACTTTATTCTAAAAAAAAAAAAAAAAAAAAAAAAAAAAAAAAAAAAAAAAAAAAAAAAAAAAAAATATATATATATATATATATATATATATATATATATATATATATATATATAAATGCTGAAGACACCATAAAGAAGAACAAATATATTTATCTATCTATCTATCTATCTATATATTATTATTATTATTATTATTAATACAATTGAAATGTAAATGCTATACTAAAATTATTCTAAATGTATGACCTCTTTGCTCTGCAGGCTGCTTTGGAGGTTGGTTAAATGCTTTCCACATGCATTTAGTGCAACGCCATTAACATATAAATTCCCTGTCGATATTTAGATGACCTTGGTCTTCTGGAAGTGTTCATGTAAACGTAAAAGAATAATGAAGAATTTGAGTCAGGTTGCTATGCACTTTTCGTATTCATCAACCACACAAATGCATATACATAAATACACACATGCGGATATATTTATTCATATATACTCGTATATATGCAAAGATGCAATTCTGCGTAGCTGTTGAAGGCTTGAAAAGCTGATGTAATTATAATTCACACATATGATATAGGTACATTGTTTCACCAGGTGAATGAAGACAGCACTGGCAGTTACTCCTTTATTGTAGGGTCCAACCTGTGGACAACTATCAAATAGAACACTCAATCCAATGATTGCAATAAATATGGACCTAGTCACAAATGGATATGGTCAATGGGAGCTAAACAAAAAAATAAAATGTCTTATTTACCACAATCCACTAACACCTTGTAACTACTTATTAAATAACAAAATACTCTTGCAGGTCATAATGCGGAGCAAACAGCAATGAAGTATAAAATAAATCTTATTATACACTTCATGGCACCTTTGCAACTTTTTCTGAGCAAGCAAATAATATTTTCAGATCTAATGAAATGAAGGAACAAATATACAAATAATACAAAACCCACTGGCAAGTAGGTAACTTACACAGTGCCTCCCCTATAAATAACTGGTGAATTGCCCTCAGGCTGCATCGAAGACAGGCCAAGTCAGAATGGCCAGTGGAATGCAATACCTCAATTAAGATCAATATTTTACAATCTCTATACCATAAGTGAGTAGATTATGGTCATAGGCCTGATAAAAAAAAACCCATTTTTTGGGGGGTGGGGGGGGGGGGGACTCACGGCAAAAGTTTAATTCTTTCACTCGATGCAAACTGTTTACCTTTTACATGATAATTGCAGGGATTTAAATGTAACAACATAAAACTCCACCAATAATGGCATTGACAACAATGCTGTGTTGCTACTCCTCTGAAATAATCCATTCTAGCGCATAATCAACCGCGACTCCCTTCAAACGCACAGATGCCACCATATTCATCCTATGAGAGGACGCTTTGTCCTCCGTTCCGAAGCATAACCTCAGACATGCGCAAAAAACTTACAATGGTTACACATTGTGCAAACTAAATCTGATTTCTTTATGAAACATACTATCTTATTTCTGTTGCTTGAACAAAACTAAATCTATCCACAGACGAATAATTTATACATATTAAGTCAAAAATTAGTACGAAAACTGTTTAGAAGGGGACACTGAGATATTCTCAGTACCTATACATAGCTATCTGTCCATCTATCTATTAATATGTATGTATAACTATACGTGGATATAGACACACAAAGAGGCACCTCTGATGGTCGAATAAGTAAGCAATTTGACTAAGGGAAAGGAAGAAATATAAGCGAGATAAGCCAAGAGAGAGAGAGAGTGTGTATAGTAAGAACAAAAGAGAAAGAAAGTACAAGAAATAGACTGTATTAGAAGACGAAAAAACAGTTCACTAGAGTGAACGAAGAAGGAAGAGAAATCGGGAAAAAACGAAATAGAATAGGAAAAATACGGATAGAAGTTGTTTTGGACATCGATTTGGAGCTTAGTATCCACACGGAAACCAAATGAAAATAGATAGAAAGACAGGGAAACCAAATACAAGAAAAATACAAAATTGCGTTTAAAATTCGATTGCTGCCTCCGTGAAAATCAGATAGATCGACGAGAGAAAAAAAAATAAAACACAAGAAATACGAAATAGAAAATCCATTTATTCTTCCCGAGTAAATTAGAAAGAAATGAGACACAAAAGGGAAGTGAGCAAGAGAAGTAAAGGAAACAAATAGAATAATTCCGGGCTTGTTGTTTACTATGAAACCTAAAAAGGTAACACCGGCACTCTCCGTGGAAAGGAACTGGGGACCCTACCACGTACTCACTCAACGAGATCACACATGAAAACTACAATTAAGTATCATCTGTGACCACGGGCGGCTCAGACATGAACCTACCGTTAAAAGAAGAAGATGAAACCAGGGAGAGGCAGAATGGAAAATGCCGAGGGTGGTATGACTCACTGCGTCGAGTCACGAAGGAAAACTTCAGAGAAACCAGCATGTCCACGCGAAGTGGTTTAGGCTGAAGAGCAAAAGGGTAAGCCATCGCCCGGTCTCGCTTGTCTCTCTCCGAGGCGTCATGCAGGACGCATGGACTGGGCAGTGAAGTTACCAGATACTCTTTATCACAATACTAATGCAACGTAACACTAATATATCTAAAACTATCAACTGGCATAGGCTAACAACATAGATATGAAATAAGGGAAATGCACATCCAACATACAGCGTTATTGAGTAGCACGACATGGTCTAAATAGCAGCATGTAAACAACACAACCGGCATCAAGTTGTGCAGATCTGCATATTACGTATTTTCTAAGGGGTCAGATTTTTCATATCTGCACAGAGGAGGAGTAGAAAACAAGATATACTAATAATAAAAATGCTTCAGACTCTTAATCTTGAGAGAGAGAGAGAGAGAGAGAGGAGAGAGAGAGAGAGAGAGAGAGAGAGAGAGAGAGAGATGGAGAGGATTGAACAAATAGGACAGTAGTTGGGAACAAAGGAAATAAGCTGTTTCCACACGGTTTCACAACTTATCAAAAGGATTACCATCGCATTCCCTTTATGAAATACGCCCCTTCTCCCCTGCTTTGCCCATTGGTCTTTGATTTCTCTGCTAGGCATTTGTTGCTTGTTGGCTATAGTTGTAATGCTTTGGAGTCAAACTAAAATAAACAAAACAGACAGACAGACAGATAGACAGACAGAAAAGTATACGCAGTTCATACGTCCATTGTAATGCAATAAAAAAGTATTCAGCAATAAAAAAAAAAATGCTGAAGACACCATAGAGAAAGAAAGAAAGCATACTTATATTTTCAAATTACAAAGAAATGTAAAATCCAATTTCTCAGCTGACAAAAAGAGGAAGAAAAAAAAGTAATCGGAGTACGCCAGATTCCGGGAGAGTCGCCTTTTTTATTTTGCTTTTTTTATTGTGAAAATGGATGCAGGATCCCCATGTTCTGAAGATTAATAAACTACGATATGAAATATACACCTATATTTTTCCCACACAACCACTAAAAATAATAAAGAAATAATAAAATGCTGAACACGACCTCGTTTTGAAGGTTAATTCACACGTCGTCCAATTAAGTGGAATGCCATTAGCTTATAATTTTTTTTTCTATATATAGGACCCCATCGCTCTGCTTTGGATGTTAGTTTAATACTTTCCAACGCATTTACTGCAACAATATTAACGTGTATATTCCCTATGGATATTTAGTACCTTTTTGACTACTGGAGGTTCCCTTGAAATATAAAGAATAGTGAAGAAATGAGACTTTTCGTATTCATCCACGCACACGGTATTATATAATATATATATATATATATATCATAATATATTTACATATATATATATATATACATAATATATAATTTATATAATAATATATATAATATTTATATTTACGTATATGTACTCTATATATATATATAACTATAGATTCTATAATATATATATTATAGATATATATTAATATGTATGTTATATATAACGATATATATATTTATATATATATATATTTATCTATATATATATATATATATATATATAATATAATCTCTATGGTGTGTGGTGGGGGTGGGTGTGTTGTTTGTGTGTGGATGTGGTGTTTGTGTGTGTGTGTGTGTAGTGTGTGTGTGTGTGTCGTGTGTGTGTGTGTGTGTTTTGGGTGTGTGTGTGTGTGTGTGTGTGTGTGTGTGTGTGTACACGTATACACACACACTAAGGTTTCCTCGCTCCTCTGGTGACCGAATAAGTATACAGTTTGAATAAGGGGAATGAAGAAAGATGAGAGAGAGAGAGAGAGAGAGACTGAGAGAGAGAGAGTATGATAGAAACGAAAAAAAATAAATAGAAAGAGAAAGTACCAGAAACAGAAATAAAAACCATATAAGAAAAAACAAAGGAAGTACCTTTGCAGTCCACTGGAAAACTAGAGAGAACGAAGATTAAAAAGAAAAAGAAACACGAAATCAAATAACAAAAATACGAATATAAAAGTGTCTTGGAAACGGATGGTGCGCTTATCCTCCACAAGGAAACCAAATAAAAATAGAAAGACAGAAATAAGTAAAATACAAGAAAGAAATACAGAAATGCACTAGAAAAATAAAACCAAAGAAATACGAAATAGATAAAGCTTTTAGTGTTCCCCAAGGAAATTAGAGAGAAAGGAGACGAAGAAAGAAAGACAGCGAACAAGAGAGACAAGTGTATTACAAGAAATCGAGAGATTATTATCTATTATTATTATTACTTATCTTATATTATATTATTATTATTATATATATATATATATATATCTATATTATATTATATATATATATGTGTGTGTGTGTGTGTGTGTGTGTGTGTGTGTGTGTGTGTGTGTGTGTGTGTGTGTGTGTTTACCAAAAAATCACAATTAGGAAAACAGGCAGAGAGAAAAGGACGATTGGAAGAGAGAGGGAGAGAGAAGGAGAGGAGAGAAGAGAGATTGAGAGAGGAGATAGAGAGAAGAGAGATCGGACTGAGAGGAGAGCGAGAGAGAGGAGAGAGAGAGAAAGGAAAGACCGAGAGAGAGAGATCACGCTCTCAATATACCGTATTGTATATCTCACACATTCTATTTTATTTAGTACCAGGAAATAATTAGTTAGAGGCTTGATAATCATAAAACATGCTAACTGCACAAGTTTTCTTTCTTATCAACAAAAGAATGACATATCTTTATAATTATAAGAGAAATGTAAATATTATTATGACAGGCATGAGCTTACTAGAAAAAGAAGGAAATTTGCAAGTTGTGTTCTCCAGATTGCGGGAGAATTGCCACGTTTTCTTTTCCTTTTTCTTTTCATGGGACTAGATACCCGACCCGTAATTTACGAAGACAAATAAACTGCGCTATGAAATATATATACATTTTCATTCTTTTTTTTTTGTGAGAATATATTCAATAAAATATATACATAGGCATATTTTCCACTCTCCAATTCTAAAAAAAATATATGATCATGGCTTTGCTTTGAATTTTAGTTCACACACGTCCTAATTAAGTAGAACGCATTGGGTATACAAAATAGTTCAGGTGCATGGCATCTCTGCTCTTCAGGCTGTTTCAGAGGTTAGTAAATGCTTTCAAAGGTATTTAGTGTACGCCATGAAACGTATAAATTCCCTACTTGATATTCATATGACTTTTTTGCTTACTGGAAGTATTCCCAGGAACGTGAGACAGGTCGATCATCGCTAAAAGAATAATTAAGTCAGAATTGATATGTATCTTTCATATCGCATCACAGAGATGGAAAGTCACACACATACACACACACACACACACACACACACCACCACACACACAAACACACACCATACACACATACACACACACATACGCACGCACGCACACACATACTACATCAAATACACATACAAATACACACATATGCAATTTTATGTAGATTCTGAATACTGCCAGACTAGATATAACTGATGAAATCTCTCATATGACACTTTACCAGCATGGGGACCCGAACCTGCAGCTCCGCTTACTTCAGGCTGGGTCGCCTCAGGACCACAGCATCGGACATCCACGCCACCAGTCGGCGCTTCTCTCTCTTTTCGCTGCTGACACCTGGGTGAATGACGGACACCTCCAGGCTCTTGGCTGGTTTCCTGTTCCTTACAGATCCTCTGTGTACTTAGGCTTTAGCATCCGGGCAGATCTCATTTGAAACTGAACTGAATCGAGATCAGTAAACTCACGATCCTTCAGACGCCACCTTCAGCACGCAGCAGCAACAAACACCCTGCACAGCTATATATATCTATATATATATATATATATATATATATATATACTATAAGAATTATATATATATGTATATATATATATATATATATAAATATATATATATATATATAATATTATATATATATATAAAGACGAGAGAGAGAGATACATACATCTTTTGTTAAGATCAGGTTAAGTATAATAAGCATTTCGAGGCATGTTTCGCATTTTACTTAAAAGAATTGACTTCACTGTTACTTCATACTTTTCGCGAGAAAAAAAGGTTGCACACAGACTGAGACCTTTTCTTTCGTCCCTGGACTATATCAACCTACATCTAACATTGAGTAACCTTGCAGATAATTTCGTCGGACGCCAAACATTATAAACCGGGACAAGGACTCTCGTAACTAAGGAATATCATTTCCCTCAGAATTTACCAGTGTTAACTTCGTCGAGATAATGCAGGTGACCAGAGACGTATTCGATTTGCATGTCATTTCTGCAAGTCATGGCATTGAACCCGTATACTGTCCCTCTCTTTGTTCTTCCTCAAGTTCTGTATTCTCCTCTTTGTTAATATGTGTGTGTAATGTTCAGGAAAACGTGTGCGTCTCTCTCTCTCTCTACACACCAACACACACACACACACACACCACATCACACACAAACACAAACACACACACACACACACAACACACAACACACACACAAAAATATATATATATCTATACTATATATATATATATATATATATATATATATTATATTGTGTGCGCGCGCGCAAAATATACACACATTCACTATACGCACACACGCGGACGTCGTTTTTTGATTGTTGTTGCTATGATGATGACGTATGATGATGATCATGTGATGATGCTGATGATGATGATGGAGATGATGATGAATAATGTGATGATGAGAGAGCTGATGAGATGATGATGATGAATGATGATGATGATGCATGATAGATGATGATAAGGCTTAAATGCTTATTGATGGTAATAAATAGATAAATAGACATTAAAGAATAACATAAGCGTTTAAGTAATGAAAAGGCTGATGGATAAAAGTAAGTCTTAAACATTCTCAATCTGAAATGCAAATCAGTAAAAGTAAAAACTAAGAAATCTTATGAACACATTCTTGATCAAGAATATGTTAATTCAGTGTTATCACAATGAATTATCAACACATTCTAATTAATGAATTATGAATAAAAAAAAATCAACGTATTTTATTAATACATCAGAATCTGGAAAGGCATATGGGTAAAGATAAAACTAAGGATACAGCATTAGTATTACATAACATACAAACTGAACACAAGCAACGCACAAACAGTTTTTAAAAATGCAATAACGATAACAACAAAAGTTTCAGACAGGCATATGAACATCTCCACTTTTTCAGAGCAAAATATTTATAGGGTAGGTTTGGCCTTCAGTATTTCAGCCAAAATCCCAATGGCTTTCTCTGCCGATGACATGAAATGACACCGGGATCTTGTAATCCACGGGGCTGACTTTTGGACATAGTAAAGGGCGTTAGTGAGATGTATTGACGGCCGACGAGCATGTCAGAGAAGTTCTTGTTTGGTTTACTCTCTGGCTTTCTGTTTTTGTCGGTTCTTTATTCAATTCTCATTCTCTCTTTCTTTCAGTCTCTCTATTCTCCTCTCTCTTCTATCTCTCTCTCTCCTGTCTATAATCTCTCTCTCTCTCTCTCTCTCTCTCTCTTCTTCTCTCGCTCGCTATCTCTTTTCTCCTCCTCTCTCTCTCCTCTCTCTCTCTCTGTCTTCTCTCTGTCTCACACACACAACACACACCACACACACAAACACACCACATATAATATATATATATATTATATATATATATTATATAATAATATATATAATTATATATATATATATATGAGTGGTGTTGGTGTGTGCTGTGTGTGTGTGTGTGTGTGTGTGTTGTGTGTGTGGTGTGTGTGTGTGGTGTGGTGTGTGTGTGTGTTGTTACTGTGTGTGTAATTAGGCATTATATTCAAGCTGGAGGTTAATTTTCACATTAATTTTGCACAAGATACCTAACAGGGGTGTATCCTGGCAACACTTACCTGATGAAACTGCAAAACTTTTTGAATATTTCGTCATACAACACACGTGCGATTTTCCACTAGTAGATTCCTGGAGGAGAATACAACCGGAGAGTAAAATATATAAATAGAATAAGAATATAGATTAATTTAAAAGGAAATAAAAATAAAATAAGATAGATACGATTATAAAAATCGGAGGACTTATAGTGCATCCAGTTTACAAAACACTAATAATATCATTGCCAATAATAATAATAACACACACACACACACACACACACACACACACACACACCACACACACACACACACACACACACACCATATATATATATATATGATATAATATATAATATTATATTATTATATATATAGATACGCATATATATAATATATATATATATTATATAAATATATATATATATGTAATATATATTATATATATATAATATATATATATATATAATATATTATTATATATAGTGAGGTGTTGTGTGTGGTGTGACGTGTGTGTGTGTGGTGTTTGTGATGTGTGGGGGGGCGCATATATGTATATATATGTGTGTGTGTGTGTGTGTGTGTGTGGGTAAATAGATATTATGTGCACATTCACACACCACAACATATATATGCAGCCATACACAACATACCCACACACACACAACACCCCACACACACGCCACACACACACAACACAACACACACACACACACACAACTACACAAGGTAGATAAATAGATATAGATATATTAGATATTAGAAATATATGTATGGTATATATATAAGCATATATGTATATATACATATACATATAAACAAGTATATAATACTTTGTTAAATAAATAAGAAAAAAACAATCAAGAGTTTTCTATTAGAATTAGAGATCATGCATTTGATCTATTTTCAGCTGCTGTATCTTCATCATTATCACTCTTGATGTTATTATCATTGTTAGATTTCATCTACCCACACCTGAACTGGTAATCTTTGTTCGCCAATGTATTTGAGTAAAGTGACTCTATTTAATCTCATACCTCCGTTGTTAGTATCGATATTATCACTAATGTCATATTATCATCATAGTATGTTAGTCATAAATATTGTCATCATGCTAAAATTTTCTGTGACTCTGCCCTTCACTGTACATTGTCTTATCGCAATATGGTAACAAAAGTGATAGTGATCATCTTATTCGCCCTTTAAAATCTTCTCATGATTGAATGAGTTTGTCTCGAAAAACCATTTAATATTCAACAGCAAAACACTTTTTTTTTTTTATTCTATTTTATTTTATATATATATTTTTTTAGGAATTCTTGAAAGTGGATGTTAGCGATATACTGTAGAAGTATAACATTGACTAATATATCATTGATTATTAGACAAAAATAACAATTGCGCATCAAATTTACTTTTGGACTATAATTTATGAATGGTAACTTAATTTGGCATTGAAGATACTTAATGACGATACATATTATACAAATAATAAGCAGTTAAATTCTAGTTTCAACAAGCAAAATATTTTGCATATCTCTGTTTTTGTCTGTATCTATGTATCTATGTATCAGCCTGTAAATTTATCTGTCTATCTATCTATCTATCTCTCCATCTATCTGTCTACTTACCTATCTTTTTATCTCTCCACTCTTCGCTCCCACACACACACACACACACACACACACACACACAACCACACCAACACACACACACAACATACACACACACGCGCACGCACACACACACACACACACACACACACACACACACACACACACACACACACACACATACACGAAAACCTAAAAACGTACATAATGCACGATGTATGTTCAGCTCTATATCACCTTTCATCGGAGATTTGCTCGCCTTCTTGCAACGTGCATTTGAGAGTCCTACCTGAGTGCAAATCTCCCCTTAAGTCACTCGAAAAGATGTTTGCAGTGGCTGCATTCGTTAGCCCGGAGCGAAAAAACCCGTGTTAAAAATCTCGAGATAGGTTGGGCTTAGCCGAAATTCCTGTTATTTGTCGGGGAGGTTTGCAAGACTAAGATGGATAGCGACAAGAAGGGGGCGTGTTTGGTGGATTCTTATTTGACCTCGATTTTTGAAGATAAGGTCGAGGGCAGAGGTGACGTTAATTGTAAATAAATAGATTGGTTTTACGGTCTAGAGTCCAGATTAGATGACGTGACGAATGGGGATTGGTTTGTTGAAGCTTTATCTTGACCCCGAGTTTGAGATAAGGTCCTGAGAGGTCAAAGGAAATGTTAATTGTAAATAAATAGATTGGCTTCCTTGTCTTGAGTCCAGGTTAGATGACGTCAACAACAAAGCAACGAAAGGAAGAACAAGGAAACACATGACTATTGGCCTACCGAAGGAGATACGAAGCGGGAAGGTATGTTCGTGTTTTCTTGTTCCTCCCTTCGTTGTTTTTATTTACAATATGTTCAGCGCGAATTCTACACACGTCACGAAAACGTTTAGTGAAGATACCGCTGAGGTTACGTAACGCAATATATATATATATATATCTTATATATATAGAGTATATTATATATTATAAATAATATATAATATAATATATATATATATATATATTATATATATATATATCTCGTCGTTGGATGACCACCTTGCCGCGGTGACGAGGCTCGCGAGGGTCGATGATGTTGTTAGCTGCGCCGAAATACGTTCAACGATGTCGGGGAGGGTAAAACCAAAACCGCCACTCGCATGGGCCAGCGCGGTGGGTGGGGCCCAAACTCCCCAAAAATGAAACCAGATCTCGATGCCTTTCAGAAAATTTTGGCACCGTGATGCCAGCAATCGTGCAGAATGGAGACAGTGGGGAAGGCCTCGTACCAACAACGGACCACTCAATGGGCTGATAATCATCATCATCATACCTATATATATAATATATATATATATATATAGATATATATAGTATAGATATATCATAAAAGAAGAAAAGAATAACAAGAGCCCCGGAATAGAGGAAAAACAGCAGAATATAAGAATGCTGGCGAAGGTGTTGATCACTTCTTCGACAACTCTGCACAAAAAATTGGAATGAAAGAAACTGGACCAGAAGACTGGGTAAAAATCAGTCTTTACTCCATACCTAAAAAAGGTGACGCACTCCAATCAACAATACTAGGACAATTGCCTTAATAAGTCACCAGCAGCAAAATTTTGTTGAAAATTATTGCTAAAAGAATGAAGGTGGAAGTTAGAGAGGAAATTGCAGACGAACAAGCAGGTTTTCGCCCTGGAAAAGGTACCAGAAACCAGATTCTTAAATTTAAAATTGATCATAGAGAAAAACAGAGAACATCAAAAGACCTTAAACCTGTGTTTCATCGATTATGTGAAAGTTTTGCATACTGTTGATCACGATATCCTTGAATAAATGTACGATAGGAAGTTTCAAAAACACATCATCCAATTAATAAAGGCCTTGTATGACGAACAAACAGAAGCTGTAAGAACCCCGTATGGTTAACAGAATGGTCCGAAGTCAAACAAGGAGTACGACAGGTGCATTCTGTCTCCGCAACTCTTTAATATATATTCTGAAAACAATATGAGGTGCTCTAGAGAATTTGAAGGAAACTGTGGATGTTGGAGGATCCAAATATCAAATCTGAGGTTACCGCCGATGATATAGTTTTTGATTGCCAGCAGTATCATGGAACTACAAACAACTTAATAGATAAAGTTAGAGAAGCAAGAGAAAAGGCTGGCTTGTTTTCTTTAATGCCAGAAAACTAAGATCATGAAGATTCAAAGATAACCGGCAATGACAATGAGAACATGTTAAAATCAATGGAATGATTGTGGGCAACATGTGAAAGAGTTCACTTATCTTGGAGCTGTTTTAACTAATACATATGATGATTCACTGGAGATAAAAAGAGGATTACCATGCCAAAAAGCGACGAAGCCATTACCTTTACGGGACAAAGCTGAGGTTATTGAAATTCATTAGTTTTCCCAATTGCTCATATGGTCTGAGTGTTGGGTTGTTTGTTGAAGTAGAAGACAAGAAAAAGATCAAAGTTTGGGAAATTTGGTGTGAAGACTGAGTACTGCGTATTAGCTGGACCAGAGCAAGAAGACGAATGATGAAGTGATGAGAAAAATAGAATTGTAAAGACCGACTGTTGACATCTTGAACAAGAGGAAAATTAAAGGTATTGGTTCATTAGTAATGAGAAGTAAAGTATGAGAAAAACTTGTGACAGGGAGGTGATAGGAAACAGAGGAAGAGGCAACGAAGACAAGGACTGAGCGACAATATCAAAGATATTTGCGGGCTGTCGATGGTTACAAGCGGAAGAAAAGCGTAAGATTGAGTTTAGTGGCGAAGGTGGTGGAAGAGGTCCACAGTGCTCAAACATGGGCATACCGTATGATGATATATATATATATATGTTTATATATATATATATATAATATAATATGAATCATATTATATGTAATTAAATATCTATCTGATCTCTCTCTCTCTCTCCTGCTGATGAGTGAGGTGAGTGTGTGTGTGTATGCGTGTGTGAGTGACAGCTAGCGTGAATGAGAGTGAAAGTGAGAGTGACCTCACACAGAGAATGAATCACAAACACGAATATTAACCTTCATTATTAGAAAACTGAGGTAAATCAGCAATGCTAGCTATATAAAATTATATCAACTACCACACTGAATTCAACATTTAATGATATGCAACAGAATGTGTGCATGAATGAGTGGTGACATGAAAAACTATTCGCAAGCTATTCGACAAGCAAATCTTCTCGGAGTCAGCAATCTGAACTGCCAAGGTACATGTCTAGCTATGCATGTTAGACTTCATCGACGGGAAAATCCAATACCCAAAATGCCGTAAATTGACTGTAAGCGACTCGAGCCAGGAAAACCTATAAATAACCTGCTCTTTTCTGCGTATCGTGACATTCCTTGCTGTTATTTGCGAATCACATGATCGTTTGGGAATTACCCAAAACATGCTAGTGACTTCAAGAGGGTGAGAAGGGTGTGATTAATAAGCGAATAATATTCATGCTTAAACCCTAGTCCTACAGTAATTAACGGACGTATTCGCGGGTCACACCAACTCAAAGTTGCCGATCGAATGAATAACTTCGGTTTTACCTGTACCTACTGTCGAACGTTGGAGTGCAGATTTATTA
The DNA here is from genome assembly GCF_015228065.2 of Penaeus monodon. Lineage (NCBI taxonomy): Eukaryota > Metazoa > Arthropoda > Malacostraca > Decapoda > Penaeidae > Penaeus > Penaeus monodon. The sequence goes on along the minus strand of NC_051423.1, from coordinate 17,034,115 downwards.
GGCTTTTACGCAACCCTGGGGAAATATCGGCAATCCTGTGCACTATGATATGGGGGAGATCCTACGCTATATTTAATATAATAAATTTTAATAAAATTGCGTTACACGCTCCATTCTAGCGCCGATAAAACGTCACCAAAAAGCAATTTAACAATGCTACGGTTAATCCCCAAGGCATCAACTAAACAACAACCAAATTACAGGGTAACAAGCTGTCATGTCTTGACCCTTCCATCGTTTTCCCCTGACCAAAAGCAAAAGGAAAAGCGCGGTCAGGTCTGGGCGAGGGGAGGAACGAGATAAAATGAAATGATATTCGTTATAAGATAAAATCAAGAACGCGTCAAATTTGTTGCAGGTGAAACAACATAAATCTCTAAAAACGAGAGAAATTAATTAATTATTTAATTAACGAACTATATTCATGTTTATTGACCACATACTCGATCATACGGGAATGCGATCTGAGGTCAAAAGAATAGTATGAGAACGTGCCATTGCTGTCATTTAGCACTTTTTACCCAAAAAAAACAACGGCTCAACACATAAATGGGTGAAGAAGGAAGGCAAAAAAATAATAGAAAGGGGGCCCAAACGTGTACTTACATTTTTTTTTTTTTTTTTTAGACAAGTCTTGAAGCGGTCGAGCGGATTTTCTTCGAAGGTTTGCGTTTGTGCTGCGAGCCGGAAGGACGCCAGATTGTTGAAGGCTATGATTCTTAGTACAATGGTGAACAGAGGGTAGCTATACTTGTTAACAGCGTGACTCTTTATTATTAAGAGGTGACACACAGTATGGGAAAACACGAGACTATGTCTGGGGGATAAAGCGGCTCCCGTGTCAGGTCAGCCTGCCCTGAGGGGGAGGGCTAGGCCGACCTTACCAGACCTTACCACGTCGGGTGCTGGTCACGAACTGAAGGCTCAAAGGAGATCAGATATAATTGTCATCTACGCCCTCGCTGAGTGAATGGTTCCTATTTGGGACTTGGATCCAAGTGGTAAACAGCCACATGGTCCACTGGTAACAGAAATAGACTTATGTGTATGCTATAGTGTGTGTGTGTGTTTGTTTGTGCGGGTTTGTGTGTGTGTGTGTGTGTGTGTGTGTGTGTGTGTGTGTGTGTGTGTGTGTGTGTGTGTGTGTGTGTTTAAATATGTGTGTTTGTGTTTAAATGTGTGTGTGTGTGTGTGTGGGCGTGTGTGTGTGTGTGCGTGTGCGTGCGTGCGTGCGTGTGTGTGTGTGTGTGTGTGTGCGTGTGTGTGTGTGTTTGTGCGGGTTTGTGTGTGTGCGTGTGTGTTTGTGTGTGTTTAAATGTGTGTGTGTATGTGTTTAAATGTGTGTGTGTGTTTAAATATGTGTGTTTGTGTTTAGATATGTTTGTGTGTGTGTGTGCGTGTGTGTGTGTGTGTGTGTTTGTGCTGGTTCGTGTGTGTGAGGGGGGGGGGAGGTTGTGTGTGTGTGTGTTTTTTTTGCGAGTTTGTGTGTGTTTGTTTGTGTGTGTGTGTGGGGGGGGTTGCGTGTGTGCGTGCATATGTCTGCGCGTGCGCTTGTGTGCATTGTTTTAGGCGTGATATCCATTTTCTCCACTAAGTCAGGAGCAGAAAATGCCCAGCTGCAACTTTCCTTAAAAAGCGCCACTCCATTGCCAATATCTGAGCGCGACCCTCTCCATCGCTGCGAAAAAAGGGGCATGAGACTCGAGCTTAGGGTACAAGTTGGGTCAAAAAATCCCTCTGAACTTGACCTTCTGAGCGCCGTTTTCCCTTTTCCGTTTTCTCTTTGTCTTACGGGGATAGACTTACGAAATTCGAAAAGTATTTATTTTCTTCCTTCATTTGGCTTTAGCTTTTACTTTTGTTGCTTCTTTTTCTATTTGTTTATTATTCGGAGTTGAAAGATACGAAAAAAAAAATTTCGATACCACCTCTCTCTATTAGAATTCTCTCGTCTGCGAAAACACTTTTCTATAAAGAAACAGCATAAAACAAAACAAAAACCAACAAGCAAAAAACAAAGAAGCATAGAAAAAACTCTCTCGTCAGAATCGGATAAAGAAAGGACTCCAAGTTTTCTTTTTCCCACTTCACCCCCAAGGAAATTATATGTTTGCGTCTGCTCTTGCTCTTGCCTAAATTGCAATTGCATTCGTATGCGAAAGCGTGGGGGACACGTCGGCACGAGAGTTGCACGGAGGGAATGAGAGAGATTAGGTAGATGGATGGATAAGTAAATAGATAGATAGAGAGGTAGGTCGAAAGACGAATGGGTGAATAGATAGATAGG
>NC_051423.1:17011828-17021828 GCF_015228065.2 Penaeus monodon | reverse complement strand
AGGATTTTGTTCTCCAACGAATGTATCACACAATTTCTTTAAGCATACGGCCGTAAGTATTATGTTAAGTCTCGCAGTGTGAAGTACAGAGCACAATACACACTTTTTCCCTCTCTCTCTAACACGAGATAAGAGAACACCAACGTAACCAAGGTACCCAAGCAATTCCCAGGAAGTTGAAGAAGACTCGTGAATTGGACGAGCTTTTAGTAGGAGTTTCAAGATATACATTAGACGAGAGACACCTTTGAGAATGAAATACCGATTTTTCGATGCAAAAAGATCTCTTACCACACACACGCACACACACACACACACACACACACACACACACACACACACACACACACACACACACACACACACACACACACACACACACACATACACACATACACTTTGAAACTAGACATATTGACACAAGGCTAGCAGACACTCATACAAACATGTGTGTGAATATTTACCCATTTAACGACCCAACCGGTGAACGAAAATGACTCAGCAAGTAATTGCGAATGGTCGTTTCAGATGCGGTATTTTGACCTTCTGTGTGTGTGTGTGTGTGAGGGGGGGGGGGTTAAGAGAAAGGCACATCGAGTTTGTCTGTCTTATTTTCTATTTATTATTATTATTATTATTATTATTATTATTATTATTATTATTATTATTATTATTATTATTAAGGTATAGCCACACAGCAGATTTTATTTTAAGGCAAACATGACTTTCAAATCAGTGACTAAAAATCACAGAATTAGTGCATGACTTTAATTCATTGCATGACATTAAAAGTAGTTTACGACTAATTCAGCACATGACATTAACATTAGTGCATAACTTTGATTCATTACATGACATTTAAAGTAGTGCATGTCTATAATTCATCGCATGACATTAAAATCAAAGCAAGTCTTCAATTTTTCGCATGACATTAAAATTAGTAGATAACATTAAGCCCTCGTGAATCATTCTTTTTCATTTTCGCTTCCATTTTCATTCTTAATTTTATTATTATTTTTTAATAACGTTGTAATTTTGTTGTAGGGAGAATAATAATTTAGATAATGATATATTTTTTAAAATATGCATTTCCTTCTTGATCGCTTTCATAGTAAGTTCGGTTGTTCGGTCGCCTTAGCTAAGAGGTCGCCTGATCAAGAAGCCTTTAAATGTGTTCCTTGCTATAGGTGTTTTTTTTTATCAATTAATTAATTTATTTGTTCTTGAGACGTACCCCTACCCACCCACCTACTCTCTACTGAGATGTCCGCCCCCCTCCTTTTCTTTTTTTTTCCTTTTTTGAGACTTGCCCTTTGAGATCCGCTCCTAAAGGTACTTTTCGCCCACACAAAAGATGTTGCAAGGAAGGCAAAATTTTGGCTTCAAACACGATGGTCAAATAGCTGCTTCAAAGCGCCTGTTTTTTCATAAGGAGAAATGTTTTTTTTTTATGAGATGGTTTGCGAATGGGGTGATGTTTTCGCATTTGGCACACAGTTACGTATACGCACGTACGGTACATAGATACGCAGACACATATGCGTATGGGTATGCACAATGCCATGCACACACACGCATACGCACACACACACGCACACACACTCGCAAGCACACACACTGCAAGCACACACACTTGCCAGCACACACACACACACACACACACACACACACACACACACACACACACACACACACACACACACACACGTATACATAAGGATAGAATATATATATATATATATATATATATATATATATATATATATATATATATGTGTGTGTGTGTGTGTGTGTGTGTGTGTGTGTGTGTGTGTGTGTGTGTATTTATATACATATATGTATCTGTCTGTGTGTACACTTGCCTGTGTGTACGCGTATTGTGTATGTACGTGTGTAAGAAGCGAGCCAATATGTTTCAACGGGGGAAGGGGAAGGGCTTGGAGAAGAGAGAAAGAGGGAGAGAGAGGGAAGAGAAGAGGAAGGTAAAAGGAGAAGAAGGGAGAGGGAAAGGAAGTAGGTAAGGAAGGAGTGAAGAAGAATGGAGAGGAAGAGGTAGACGAAGAAGAAAAAAAGGAGAAGGGGAGAAGGGAGTGAGGAAAGAGGGAGAGGGAAAGGAAGAAGAGGAGAAGCGAGAGGAGGGAGTGGCGTGGGGGGGGGAGGTGTGCTGAATGTGTAATTAGAGAATACCAAGCACAGAAGCTCACGGCCATAAGCTACGGGTTCTCGGGGGGTCGACCGCAGGAGGAGGGAGGAGCTTCAGCATTACGGATTTTCATTTCCAAGCATTTCGAGAGAAGGAGGGAGAGAGAAGGAGAGAAGGAAGGAGACATGGACGGGGAGAGAGAAAGCAAGAGAAAGAGAGAGGGGGGAGGAGAAGGAGAGAGGAAGAGAGCGAGCGAGCGAGCGAGAGAGAGAGAGAGAGAGAGAGAGAGAGAGAGAGAGAGAGAGAGAGAGAGAGAGAGAGAGAGAGAGAGAGAGAGAGAGAGAGAGAGAGAGAGAGAGAGAGAGAGAGAGAGAGAGAGAGAGGCTGTAAATGCGAAATCAGTAGTAAGTAGTAAAATGTACTTCCTTATTTTTCATTGACGGAAAGCAATGTACACACACGACACTGCTTTCATTCGCTTTGGACAAGCTTCTTAATTAGCCTGTGAGTGCACCTAAAGACACGGCGTCTTTATTCGCTAGCGACTTAAATCATGAATCCATACCGTCTGTTTGGCGCTGCGATAAAGTCTAGCGTGTAGTGAAATCCACGGGGATCTTTTATTATTCGTTCGGTATATTTTAGTATTCCTCTCTTTAAGCTTTTATTGAAGGCTATCATTTAAGCTTTTAATTCTGCACCTCTTGTACTTCTATTTCTTTTCTATCTAGTTCAGTTATCTATCTAGTTGACACATGGTAGCGAGCGTTATTCAAGGCACTAATTTAAATCTTCACAAGGCATGAAAAAGAATGCATTTTGCGTATAATACGAAACACTTCTGAACTGGGAAGAATAAATTTATTATTTTCACATGTACACTTATATAATTCTGCCCAAAAGAATACCGAAACCAATATTTATCTTTGTTTTCTCAACAAACAAACCAAAAAGTCGGACACGACACAACAGCTCCCAAGGCTGGCCCCGGCCTCTCTGTCCAGGGGTCTGGCTACGCTCCTTGGGTCACCTGCTTGGCGGGACCCAAGACATGCAGATTGTTGTGTACTAATTGTAAGGCTTCGTTCGGCAGTTTCGCGTAAACACAAGTAGTGGGCTAATCTCTCTGTTTAGAAATCTTTTATATAAGGTTTTATTTTTTATTTAATGGGAATTGTAGCTTTTATTTATATAGAATATTTTATTCAAATAACGTCATTGGCGCGTCCGTCAGATCTGCTACAAACGTTTCCGAAGCGGATAAATGATTAGTCCAGACGACGACGGCAGTGTGAGGGTGCATGTGCTTTGCTGCTGGGTGTAGTGCCCAGTTTTCCTTTGTTTAAAAGGATACATCTTTATCTACAGGTCTTCAGTTTTTTTTCGCACGTGTCAGGAACTGTTCGAAAATGCTAGCGAATTCATAACTTTTACTAGCATCGTGCAAACGGCTTACCGCTTGCGTCTTTACCAGCTAGAAATTCGCTCTGAGAGAGCGATAAGTTGGCAACTAAAGAGGTTCACATCTAACGTCAAAAAGCAGGGCCTTATTCGTAAATGAGGGGCAGTGAATTATTATCAATTTTCATTTGAATTCAGCTAAGACCGGTTTACATGGCGCTCCTTTGGAAGCTAGACTGTAGCTTCTTTTGTCGCCAACCTGTTGCTCTTCCAGAGCAAAAAGACGCAAGCGGTAAGACGCTGGTAAAAATTCTGAATTCGCTAGCGTTATCGAGTCGTGCCACGCGGTTGTCCTTTGAGCAAGGAACCCCAAGCTAGAACGGTGATTCTCTTGAGAAAAAGACAAGAAAAGGAAGCGTATAGGTACAAAAGCGGATAGGCAGAAGGCAAGCTCAGATTCTCTCCTGAGGGAGCTGGCATTGGAAGACCAATTACATACTGGGGAGTACTGAGGATGACGTGCGGAAAAACTGAAGAGCTGTAGATGAAGATACATCCTTTTAAACTAAGGAAGACTGGACAATGCACCCAGCAGCAAAACACACACCCTCACACACTGCCGTCGTCGTCTGGACTTGTCATATATTGGCTATTAAATGCTTTGACGCGAGCGGTAAAGTTGAACATGTTTAACTTCATCGCAGCGCTCCAGACGCTGTGGATTGGTGATTTGAATCGTTAGCGAATAAGGACACCGGTTTTTAGACGCTTTCACCAGCGAATTCGTTAGCGAATTAAGAAGCTTGTCCAAAGCGAATGAAAGCAGTGCTGTGTAAACGACGCTTTGCTCTGTTTATAAGATTTCCGATACTGGAAGGTAAGAGTTATTATCATCAGTACAACAGACCACTTGTTATTATTGTCAGTAGAGCATAGTACTTAGCAATACAATACAATTTTCGAGATTTACCGGGAAGTATTTGTATATGTATATGACTGCTGCGAAACGTTTCCGTTACAGAATTTAATACACCTATAATTCGATCTATTGTATATTACTTATCAAAACTATAATATCACATATCATACTCTAAAGTAACATCCTGTATGCCCTCCGGCTGTTGTAAAACTATTTTTTTTTCTATTACTTATTGTGTATTGTTATTCTTTTATTTTTTATTTATTTTTACCAGCAAGTGGAAGTTGTGTGTTAAATGTGCTTTCATTGTCAGTTTATTTGATAACTCGACATAAAATTCCTTCACGGCAAGTCTTCGAATTTGCATATGCATTCAGAATTAATTGAAAACAATAACACCTTTTTCAGATTTTCTTTTTCTCCCACCTCCGAGGAACATAATTTGCATTGTATTCACTCTTTCTCTTCTTTGGACTGCAGTTGCATCTGTTTGAGAAAGTGAAAGATGAAACACACACACACACACACACACACACACACACACACACACACACACACACCACACACACACACACACACACACAATATATATAATAATATATATATATATATATATATATATATATATTATATATATTATATATATATATATATATATATATATATATATATATATATATATATAATAGATAGATAATATATATAATATTATATATTATAATAATAATAATAATAATAGATATATAATAATAATAATATATAATATAATAATAATAATATATATATATAATATATATATGTATATATAAGCAACACAACACAAAAAACACACACACACAAACCACACACACACAACACACATATGTATGTATTGTTGTGTTGTTGTGTAGTGTTGTTTGTGTTGTTCTTTGTATGTACTAATGCAGACGAACGCCGTGCACTTGCAGACCTGTAAATTGAAGACGAGAAGAGAGAGAGAGAGAGAGAGAGAGGAGAGAGAGAGATGAGAGAGAGAGAGCTGAGTAGAGATGAGAGAGGAGGAGAGGGAAGAGACCGAGAGATTGAGAGAGAGAGAGATGAGGAGAGAGAGAGAGAGGAGAGAAAGAGAGAGAGAGAGAGAGAAAGAGAGAGAGAATATGTGACAGTTATATTAAATAGCTTTATAACTGCGAACTACCTCTAAATGATAAACGAAAAAAAAAATCACCTTTGACCACATTCCCTTACATGGTCGTTATATCACTTAACCCAGCCAATCGAGATATATAGTTATTTGATACCGACACTTCAAACTTTATCGTTACCTCTTAAGCGTTGAAAAACAAAAAGTTTCTTGCAGGATTTTTTTTTCTCCAGTATAATAAAATTCCAGGAAGATGTTCATCAAAAAATATATATTTATCATCAGCTCTTAAATATATTTCCTTCGAGTATCAATCCCAATCACATGTTTTTTTTTTGTTTTTTTTTTCTTTTTGGTGCAGTATGACTAGCGGTAGATATCGTGTATCCAGCGAAGCTGAAATGCTATCTTATCCTGATAATATGAGCTTTTAAAACGTGTCTTTACAAAATTACTATTGACTGAGAATGATGGATATTTCCACGTGTGAGAATTTCCTTGCTTATTATTTATGATTTACTTATTATTATTATTATTATATTTTATTATATATTATTATATACTTCTCATTATTCTTTTCTCTCTCTTGTTTCCAGTATTCGTAAGGTATCGGCGGATTCAGGGGAGGGGGGCAGGGAGAGAGGGAGTAGGTAGGTCGGCATTATTGAAAAAGATTACCTGAAATATGAAATAATAATAATAACTTAGGCGACCATCTGAATACGATTATTGTTAGTATTGATAATAAAATCCTTGAAAAATAATACTTCAGAAATTCTAAAACATCCTCTACCCCCCCCCCCCCCCCTCAGCTCCAGTCCTTGGGACCCTCTTGTTACTTATCCAACCCCTTGGGTCCGCTACTGCTCAGAAATCAAGGGAAAACCATTAATCTCATGTACATAAGATATAAAGGGTTTGCTTTTATGGGTTATATTAAACAATTTATCACCGAGATTACTATTATCATTCTTATATCGATTGCACGTGTTCCAACAATAAATCGATAACAAACTCCTTCAGAAAATACACATTACTACAATTTTCTTCCTTTCCTTCCTTTTTACACATTAAATTATTGACAGAAACGTCCATATAAACCTGGGGATACAAGAAAGTTTTCCAGTGGTGTGTCGTAGTGGGGATGAGGCAAGAGTTGACAATGAAGCTGAAACGAAGAAACCACAGGATATTATAAGGAGTTTTAAGAGTCATTGTAAAGGAGTTTACGAACCATAGTTTAGAGGCACTTTGAGGATGGCAATCTCACCATTACTTACTATGTCGTTATGAAGAGCGACGGTAGTCTTCATGGTACATAAGGTGAATTTACCATTCCCAATCCACATTAATTTACAAGCATCCACGTTAAGTATTTGTCAGTCCATCTGAAGCATTTATATCCCACTCTGAAGCATTGCAAACTCACTCCTGATTTATGCAAACCAAGGACACCAGAGGTCATGCAGTACTGCCGATGAATACTGATAACAGTTTAATCATTTGATTTATGTAACGAGTATTGGATATGAAGATAAATATGTTTTGTTCTCATTCACTTTGGAATTGATGATTAGAGTAAATTAATGCAAAACACAAACCAAGACAAATGAACCAGATATTTGGAGTTTTGCGTATTTTGCGTTTCAGTGACCATGCGTCTTTTTGTGTATGGGTTTATATTTATGATATTCTTATATTATCTAAAAAACAATTTAGTGTTTTGCATTATAATACTGTAATCATATATATATATGTGTGTGTGTGTGTGTGTGTGTGTGTGTGTGTTTAAGATTTTAAAAAAAAAGGATAAAAACTGACAGAGAAGCATATATTAATATTTACGTTGCTGAAAATCATTTGACCATTCATTCATACCGAAAAAAAAGGATGCAGGAATAATATCTGAAAAAACGCTGCTCATCAAAAATAATCCAGAATCAGCATCATTTGGCTGTCGTAGCCCACTCATTATCAGAACGCCGGAAATTAATTTTATTCAGAGCTTCAATCTGATTTCCGGAATGTGGGCTGCCGGGAAGAATCGAGTTGCTAGGCTATGTTTCCTTGTTTCTAGATCTCTGTCTCTCCTTTTCAGTTTGTTTGTGTATAGTTTAATATTATATATATATATATATATATATATATATATATATATATATATATATATTTTTATTATCATATATATATATATATATATTATATATATATATATATATATATATATATATATATATATATACATTACACAACACACCACACACACACACTATATATATATATATATATATATATATATATATATATAATATATAATTGATATATATAATATGTGTGTGTGTGTGTTGTGTGTGTTGTGTGTGTGTGTATATATATATATTCCGTGAAAGAACTGGACCTACACGTACTCACCCAAGAGCATCACAAACATGACAACTACAATTAAGTATCATGTTACCAGCGGCTAAAATGAAACTACCGTTAAAGATATATATATATATATATATATATATATATATTATATATATATATATATATATATATATATATATATAGAGAGAGAGAGAGTGAGAGAGAGATAGAGAGAGAGAGAGAGAGAGAGAGAGAGAGAGAGAGAGAGAGAGAGAGAGACAGACAGAGGAGAGAGAGAGAGAGAGAGATACATACATACATACATGCATATGTAAGAACACTGTGGACCCTACAATAGTATGGTATATGTTAAGCTTAGAGTTTGAAGTTGACAACCAAGAAGTATTGATTCCTTTATTAAAGGAAATTGATGTTGGCGTGAGCCTGTTCCTCCATGAAGCCTAAGAATGGCTATAAATCACGTGTTTAGCATGTGACAGGGGTGAACAAGGGAGTATTACAGCAGTACATTCTTGTGGAAGGGGAAAGACAACACATTATTGGAATGTCTATTGTGAGAAGAAGAGATGAATGAATAGGGAAAGCGACGATCATGCGTATATACATGTGCCTGAATATACATATATGTGACAAAACCTGAGCTTCTCTTCATTTTTTTCTTCTTCTTTTTTTCTTTCGTCCTCTGGGAAACAGATTGCTTCAAAGGAAACAATAAATTCGGTATTATATGCGATACATATTTTCATTATATATACACACTCAAAACAAAAATCCGTTTTGCACATATATATATTTATGAAGAAGCCCGGTGTAGTTTAGTCACTTTAGTCCAAGCCTGGGGGCATGCGGCCCGAGGTCATGCAGCCCGGGATAGTGCGGACCGGGATTACTGTAGCCTTGGGTAATGCATCCCAGGGAATGTAGCCTGGGTATGCAGCCAGGGGATTGCAGACTGGGGTAATGAGAATTTTGCTACCAGCTTCTTCCACCCTTATACAAATTATGGAGGCTGTAAAAAGAACCCGTATGAATAACTGTATGTATATCAAAGGCCTTTTTTTTTTGTAACATTTCCAAAACCCCTAACACTTTGATACACTAATACATGTTTAACCTTTATGCGTACATTATTGGAACCTGTTGAAACATCTTTTCATTTTGCGTTTGCCTTCAGCTTAATACGGTTTGATACACTCCAGCCAGCCAATCAGAGCACAATATTTTTCAGATATATTTCACGTAGTCTCAGATAGTGATTTATATTTTCATTAATTACGAATCCTAAGTTTCTTGAGAAAACTTTTTAATGGAAAGGTGAATAACATGTTTCTGTGCCTTTTTAGCAGGACATCAAATACATGTTCACTCTATATGGGTAAGGTTATAAGTCAATCATGTCGGACGCTGGAACGACATGGTAAGAATTTCCACCGTGTCCGAGTCACATGTGAGTGGTGTGTATAAACAATGTAAGTTTCAGAGTAGTCAGGTACTTTTTCCATTTTATTTGAAGCTTCCGCAATGTCTGGCTTGTAATAAAAATTCATACAAGAATATTAAGTACTTTTATAGTTTTCATTGCCTTTCTTTATGTGAAATAAATAACAATTTTTTTTCAATACTTTGTATGCAAATACAAACTTCGATGAAATCGTGTTTTGTAGCAACTGTGATACGACTTGAAATAGTGCATTAGGGGTTTTGATGCTACAAAAAAGACCTTAAGTCACTTACATAATCACTTTTTTACTCACAATTTTCACCATTTTCAAAATCAACAAATATATACGTATATTTACAATGTGCATTAGCTTGGAGTTCGGAGCCAAGTGGCTGACCATATAAGGGTGACCACCGACCATGGTTTTCTTCAGGTTCGAAGCAGGGAGACGGGTCGTCCGGGTAAACCAAATGGTTCGCTGACGCACACAAGCACGCAAGCATGTGTTGCTTTGCTGAGAATTGTTATAACCTGAACAAACGGCTAACTTCGTAGGTACAAACAAAGAGCACCTTCAGAGGCGCTCACAAAGAGACAGTT
>NC_051423.1:16999328-17006828 GCF_015228065.2 Penaeus monodon | reverse complement strand
GCTCTTGCTGTTTAGTAAATCTTGCCTGATATTGATTCTGGAGGGGATTCTCTCTCTAAAATGCATCTCTACTAGAACTAAGGGCCTTTGCCATATATGATGCTGTACATTAGGCAACTCGTAGTCTTAGGGAGCACAGGTTAGTCTCTGCATGTAGGTTTACTTGACAGGTCCACTTGGCGGGACTCCAATATAACATTTATGGCCTGATTTTGAACTGTCTCGAGCTTGGAGAGCTGTGCAGGGGTAAGTTCGAGGAGTGATAAGGCAAAGTAGTCAACAACTGACTGTATAGCTTGAATATAAAAAGTCCAGAGGATGCGGTATCTTGAGTCTAACTAAAGGTCATCGGCAAAAGTGAAGAGTCTTGTGCCTGCTTGAAAGGGAAGTTGAACTAACTGCTCAACCAAGAGGTTAAATAGGAAAGGTCTAAAGATTCCACCCTGATTGATTGATTGATTATTTAAAATTATCTGCTGTGTCAACAGCTAAGGTCATTAGCGGCGAATACCTTGTTAAATAGAAATATTAAAATATTTAAAACTTTAAAAATCTATCAATAAATATCTTGCAAATAACAATAAATAAATTTAAAATCAAAGCAGAAATATTATGCTCTAAGTGTATAACATTATGCATAATTAAATTTTATTGAAAATATTATTCTCCCCGAGGAAACTAATAAGACCCTCTATATCACAATCCTCGCCCAATACATTTTTCAGTGTATATAGAGGAGACAAGTACATACGTCTTTGGTCTGAGAATGTTGCACATCTTTCCACTACATGTGCGATCGTTAATGGCTCTTGACATCCCTTACAAAATGCTTGACTTTTAGCCATCATCGGCCCATGAGTCAGTCTTGTGTGCCCGATTCTTAGTCTTATTAATGCAACTTCCACTTTTCGGTTGGGATGGATGCTAGTCGCCCAACTGCCAAGGTCATCTCTAATGTCTCGCAGTTTGTTTCTGGAGGTATGCCTGCATTGTTCCTTCCATTCATCGCGAAGACAACTCCTGATGCTGGGTTTCAAGTCGGTGTGTGGGAGAGGAAAACGAGCATCACAAGGCTGAATGGCAGCTGCTTTGGCCTTCTGATCGGCCGCAGAAGCGTTGTGCGGTCTACACCCCAAGATAGATGTGAAAATACAAAAGCGCTTTTGTAGCCTTCGCTTTTAACCGTTTGATGTGAGGCACTTATGTAAGCCTTGAGTCGAAAATTAGACCCAAGTACTTCACCTCTTGGACAAATTGCAGTGGGTTTGCTCCTGAATAGAGGGAAGGATGGAATTTTTCTCGTTTGTGGAAATGTATAGCCATGGTCTTGCTTGGAGAAAATTTGAACCCATGATATGTTGCCAACTGTACAACCTGATTTATTGCAGCCTGCATGTGTCCTTGCACATCCTGTAAGCTTCCTCCTGAGCAGTACAGTGTAAAGTCATCCACATACAGATTACATGATACAGCACTTGGAACAACCTTTACAATGTCATTTATAGCAATGGCAAACAGGGTCACACTTAAGACACTCCCTTGTGGGACCCCTTCCAGCTGATCTTCCAGGTTAGAGAAACTGTTTCCCACCCGAACTCTAAACTTCCTGTTAGCAAGGAAGTTTTGTATGATGGTAGGTAATGCTCCTCTAACCAATGTCATACAGCTTCAAGAGTATGCCATGCTTCCAAGTGGTATCATAGGCCTTTTCAAGGTCAAAGAAGACTGCTAACATGTGATGTTGTTGTGCGAAGGAATTCTGTATAGTAGTTTCCATCCTTACAAGTGCATCTGTAGTCGATCTCAATCTTCTAAAGCCATATTGATATGGGGTTGGCACCTTTTCCTTTTCTAGCATCCATGTCAACCTGAAGTTTACCATTTTCTCCATCAGCTTGCAGATGCAGCTGGTGAGAGAAATTGGTCTGTAATTTCTTGGTGTGGAAGCATCCTTGCCAGGTTTAGGGAATGATTATAGCCTCTTTCCATGTGGATGGCACTGTATCCTCCCTATAGATCCTATTGAATAGGTCCAACAGCAACTTCTGGTATGGTATGGAATATCGTCACTTCCTGGGGCAGTCTTACGGCAGAGCTGCAAAGCAGAGTCCATCTCCTTGTGCAAAAATGGCAAGTTGTAGTAGTAGCTGGGGCATCGTTTCAACTGCCTTAATGCAGCTTCTCTTGCTCTGACAGCTTGTTGGCATTCATCAGACCACCATGGTACCGGAGTTCGATGGTACTTTTGGGAATGGATGCTTCTGCTGCAAGGTGAATTTGTGATGTGAAGTGATTAACAGCATCTTGAACACATTGGAAATCATTCACAGATCCTTGGAATACTGCAGTTGATCTAAAAAGATTCCAGTCCACATGTTCAAGTCGCCATTTCTGCACTCCATTGGCTGGAATACCATTCACCTTCTGCAAAAGTATTGGAAAGTGGTCGCTTCCATGTTTTCCATGACCTGCCAAGTGAAATTCATCTGTGAATCAGGTGAGCCAATTGACAGGTCTATATTGGAGAATGTCCCAGTTTGAATTTGGAAATGTGTGGGTGTCACTGTTCAGTAAAACTGCATCTACTCTTAAGAACAAGGACTCCAAGGCCCTTCCTCGAGGGTTGCGCAAAGTGTCTCCCCAGAGGTGATGCCGACCATTGAAATCTCCCAAGAGTAGAAATGGATGTGGCAACTGCCCAAGTACATCTTCCAAATCATCTATGTTGAGATTATGTGGAGGAAGGTAGATAGATGCAACAGTGTCAAGCCTATTCTCACAGCCTTCAACTGCAGTGTTGTCTGCAGGTGGATGGCCTGGAAGGGAATATCCTGACGTACCATTGCTGCTACTCCTCCATGAGGTCCATTATCAAATGTCCCCTAATGGGCTTGAATTTGGAATCCTCTCAGGGAAATTGGATGATTTTCCCTGGTCATAATCTCTTGTAGGCATACACAAACTGGGTTACACGAAGCTATCAGATGTTGCAGTTCTTCCCATTTTGCATGAATTCCCTGACAGTTCCACTGGATTAGGATATCCAGTTCTCCAAACTACCTCTTCATAAGGTGTTTGGCAGCACCTGTGGTCAAGGTTTGCCCCACACCTTTAGGCTGTCCCTTTCCAGGATCTTGAGAGAATCTTTTGAGGGGTTGATTACCTGGGAACTAATTTCCACAGGCTCCCTTTTGACAGGCTCAGGATTTCTTTGCCTGGGCAAAGGACGGACCTGAGCCTTTGCTTCAGGGGCACTCTGCCTAGCAGTGGAGGTCCCTGTGGATGTGGTGGCAGCTGGAGCTGTCACCGTTGAGGCCCCTGGAGCCCTGCCTGACGGCTCCAAAGACTCCACTTTGAAATGAGTCTTTTGAACAGGCTCAGGATTCCTTTGGCTGGACAAAGGGTGTACCTGAGCCTTTGCTTCAGGGGCATTCTGCTTAGCAGCAGAGGCCCCTGTGGATGTAATGGCATCTGGAGCTGTCACCGTTGAGGCCTCTGGAGCCTTACCTGGCTCCAAAGACCTTACTTTGGGAGGAGGAGTCTCCTCAATATACCCTTCACTCCTACTCCATTTCTGGTGGAATTCACTAGAGGCAGTTTCAGCAATTAGGGACTGGGGTTTAAAGGAAGTGGCAGAGTGTGTGGTGTAAGAAGCACCAGAGGGCAAGGGTTGGTAGGAAGGAGGATGGGCTAGAACCAAAGCAAAGGATTTACCTGGCTGTGCAAACAGCACACGGGCACGTTGCTTTGCCTCTGGAAAACTAACTTTCTCCTTGCTCCTTATTACCAATACTTTTTTTTTCAAATTTGTACCTTTTACATTGCTTTGAAGAAGCTTCATGAGTTTCTTTGCAGTGGTACCAGCATATTGGACCTGGACAGTTGTCATCTACTTGATGACCTGTTGTACCACACTTTACACATACTCTTGGTTGTCCATTTTCCTTAAAACGGCAAGAGTTGGCTCCATGCCCATAACCCTGGCATAAGGTTGGGCACATATGGCTTTACCTTGAGGTGGTACCATGCCAACTTAAATGATTCTGGAAGGACTAATGTGTTAAATGTTAAAAGGAGAGCTGGTGTCGACTGTTACAAACCATCAACTTTCTTCTTAAATCGTTTTACTGCCACCACATTAAAATTCTCTAGTTCCTCTAACAGTTTCTCCTCAGAATACCTCATCAGGTCTCGGGAAAAGACAATTCCCTTATACTGATTGAAGGTTTTGTGAGGAGAACATCAAATTTGAGCCCCAGGGATGTCGCATATCGCACGCAGACGGTCACTCTCGTCTGGTGATAAAACTTCAACTATTAGGTCATCATCTCGCTTTGGGGTGATGCGAGGATCACGTTGACATACCTCAACTATTTTCTGATGTACTTCAAAAATATCAAGATTCATGATTGATACACCATCAATGGTCTTCATTACTATGTACTTATTATATGAAATACACTCATATTTACCAGGTAAGATTTCCTTAGTGGATTGAGAAGGAATTTTCCCCTTCTTACCTGGTTTGGGACCATTACGACTCCCATTCTTGCCCTTTGGAAGCTGGAAAGGTTCCAGAGGGAATGGTCGGGGATTGCGTAGGTCGTCAGGGAGAGAGCTAGATCTTTGTAAATTTGTAGTACTCATACAAATTAGAATTCTTCATTTCCTGGAGTCCAACGACCACAGGGAAATATATGCAGCCACTATTACAGTACTGATGGCAGTTGCAGGACCTATGCGCTACCGACTGAACAGTGCCTGCTTGACCCTAGTCATATTTGACCAGCCGATTGTCTTGACCGGGCCTTGATCAAGCCACCTGTCTAACCAGAATTAAGGACCAAAGAGGTGTGTCGCTAGCTGCAGGGCGCAGCGTGCAGCATCACTCAACCCTCAGGACTCCTGGCTCCTGGTATTACTGGATGCCAGGCACGGCAAACACACGTGGGAGAGTTCTCCCTGGTCCAAGATGGAATGAACCAGGGGTGGGTGCACCATCCCCTCTCTTAGGCCTTGGTGCACCAGGAAGCCATTTTGTCTCATCCTTCACTGGTGACCCCTCCAGTATGGGTAGCCCTCTGGTCCGGCTCACCAGATCATTGGGACCTCAAGACCCCCCACCGCGGCAAGGCGGCTTCCGTTAGGGGGGGGATTCCATCCTGAGGTGGGCCCTTCTCAAAATATAGGGTATGGGATGAGTGACCTTGAAAGGATACTGCTGCTGTTCTGCCTGAAAGGTAGTCCCGGACCCACCCCAATACTTTGCCGTGTACACAGTCTTCAGCAAGAATTGCAGCGATAGATGGATCGGCGAACTCGAAGACTTTTTCCAAGTCTAACATGACTAAGATGGCTTTGCGGATGTCAAGGAGGGACCGCAGAGTGGCAATATTGTCTGAAGTAGCTATTTTTGTGAAATACATAAAGATGAGTGTAAGGATCTAAAGTCTCTTTAGGACTATTTCCATAGTTTTCTCAGCACAGTTAAGGAGAGATACGGGCTTGTAAGCAGTCCGGTCTATAGACTTGGGCATTTGAATTATGTATGCAAATCTGTGGTCGTTGAGGAGATGGAGGGATGTCGTCGCTGCGGTCGCCGGGGGAAGTCTCCTGGTACTGTTGCTTTATGACGATCTTATTACAGTATTTGAGAACTGAGACAAATGAACCAGATATTTGGAGTATACGTTGTTTTATCTATATATAAGATTTTTAATTATCTTTTACTATCTAAAAAAAGTAATTTGCATTAATTTACTCTTATCATGACCTACAAAGCGTGTTTATCATAATATCCAATAATGTTATAATAAATCAAATAATTATCCTGTTATCAGTGTTGGTAGGCATAATGTAAAGCAAAATACAGTACTGTAGGACCTCTGATGTCCGTGGTTTACATAAATCGGGAGTGGGTCTGTAATGCTTCATAATGAGAAACAAATGCTTCAGATGCACTGACAAATGCTTCACACATATGCTTCTGAATTTATATGGACTAGGAATGATATATTACTTTATACCCCATAGAGACGCGTCACAGTTTGCAGGAGCTATCGTCGCTCTTCATAAAGACAGTAAGTAATGGTGAGATCGTCAAACTAAAAGTGCCTCTAAACTATGGTTCTTAAACTCCTTTACAGTGGCTCTTAAAATTAATTGTATCCTATAACTTTCTGGTTTTGCTTCAGTGTAAACTCTTTCCTCATCTCCATTACAGCTCACGACTGGAAAACTTTCATGTATCCTCATGTTTTTGTATATATAGAGATAGATACATATGTAAGAACACTATAGACCCTACGATAGTATGTAGTATGACAGATGATGAGCTTAGAACTTGAAATAGACAGCCAAGAAGTATTGATTCCTTTATTAAAGGACATTGCTGTTAGAGTCAGGCTGCTTCTCCCACGAGCGAGCTATTGTTCCTTGGCTCTGCGCAGGGAGTCTGCCTGAGCTACAGGGCAGAGCTACAGCAAAAGAAGGTCGATATTTTAGCTAAATTGGAGCAAGATAAAAGAGGGTATCATTTGTTTCGTGAGAATTCGAAGTTTTGGGTACAGAATTTTTAGATGTTTACGGTCCTGTTTTTTTTTCCTTTTGTCCAGAATGCTGTTGAAAAGAATAATGAAAGTTTGTTTGTAGTTTGTAACTACAAAGTTAGCTGTTTGTTCGGGTTATAACAATTTTCAGCAAAGCAACTTTTTATAGAATATACCATTTGATTTACGCACACACGCACACCCACACCCACACACGCACACAAACGCACACACACGCACACACACGCATACACACGCACACACACACACACACACGAACACACACGCACACACACACACACACACACACACACACACATATATATAATATATATATATATATATATATATATATATATATATATATAGATATATATATTATATTATATAAATATATTACATATATATATTTATATAAAAATATATATGATATTATCTATATATATATATATATATATATATAGATAGAATAATATATATAATATATTATTGATATATATATATATATATATATATATATATATATATATATATATTATAATATATATATATCATAATATATACTATAATATATATATATATTATATATATATATATATAATATATATATATATATATTATACATATATATACTTACACAGTCACAAATACATATGTATACACATATGCAAACACACCCCACACACACACACACACACACACACACACACACACACACACACACACACACACACAACACACACACACACACACACACACACACACACA
The DNA here is from genome assembly GCF_015228065.2 of Penaeus monodon. NCBI lineage: Eukaryota > Metazoa > Arthropoda > Malacostraca > Decapoda > Penaeidae > Penaeus > Penaeus monodon. Next base: position 16,999,512 of record NC_051423.1, on the reverse strand, counting down.
CACACACACACACATACACACACACACACACACACACACACACACATATATATATATATATATATATATATATATATATATATATATATATATATATATATATATATATACATATACATATTCATGGGGTTAATAGTGTATGTGGAGCGAGGTGTTGCGCTGGGAGTCTGCCTGTCATAATTAT
>NC_051423.1:16956828-16961828 GCF_015228065.2 Penaeus monodon | reverse complement strand
ATCTATAACGATTTTCTTTTTCTTTCTCCTTGTATTTAAAACTCGGAGCGAAAACAATATTTGCATGACGTCGCATGATCACGAAGACGCAATCACCGAGGAAAAAATAGTGATGCATGATCCAGGAAAACATGAATGCCATGAGACTGCACGTTCACACCCTCGACCCTCCTCCCTTGAGGATGATGCACCACTTCAAACCCCTTTCCATCATGCATTATTCTATAGGTGACTCTGCATGACAAAGAAAAAAAAAGGTAAAAAGAAGTTTTATCTCTCGAGTAGAAATAGAAAGACGTAAATAAGAAATTTATTCCACAATAAATAAATAGATAAATAATAATGATGATAAACAGCTGAGAATGTAAATTATTAATAGTTACTGATAGAATAATAGTGCGCATTGTTTTAATTTGATAATTGATAACTAAAATTATAATAAAAAGTCGATAATGACAACATCAGTGATTGACAGGAATGATGATAAAGGTAGTAACTTTGACCTTAATGATATTTGGAATGATAAAGCGATGGTGATATAGATATCGAGCATCCTAATTTAGGTTATAACAAAAGTAACGATAGTGCTAATAATAATGACGATAGCCATAAAAGTGGTAATAGTAATAGCAGTAGTAGCTGTAGTATTAGTAGTAGTAGAAGTAATAATAGTAGTAGTAGTATCAGCAGTAAGATTATAGATAACAGTAGTAATAGTAGTAATGATAATAAAGATTCTCATAATCATTGCGCTAGTAACAATGATAAGATGAAGGTAATGCTGATAATGACAATGATATTAATGATGATGATGATGTGATGATGATGATGATGATGATGATGATGATGATGATGATGATGATGATGATGATGATGATGATGATGATAATAATAATGATAATAATAATAATAATAATAACATTATTAATAATAATAGCATTGATAATAATAATAATAATAATAATAATAATAATAATAATAATAATAAATGATAATGATAATAACAATAATAATATTAATGATGATAATAACACTAACAACAATGAAAATAACACTAACAAAAATAATGATATTAATTATCATTATTTCTATTGTTATTATTATCATTATTTTTATTGTTAGTATTATCATTATTGTTTTTATTAACATAACATCAATAATGATGATAATATCAGTAATTACAATTATGATGACAATAATGATGATAACAGTATCAATAATGATAAAATAATGATAATGTTAGCAATAATCATGATAATTATAATGATAACAGTTGATGATAACAGTAACGAAAATAAGGAAAATAATAACAATAGTAAGAACAATAATGGTAATAATAATACTACTAATAATAATGATAATACTAATACTACTAATAATAATAATGATAATAACAATAATGATAATAGTAAATGATGATGATGATGATGATGATGATAATCACCACTATTACTGTTACAAGTATTATTATTGTTGATATTATCATTATTATTATTATTATTATCATTATTATTATCATCATTATTATTATTATTATTATTATTATTATTATTATTATCATTATTATCATTATTATTATCATTATTATCATTATTATTATTATTGATAATAATTGTTTATAAAAAAAGTAATAATGATTTATAATAATAATGATACTTGTAGTAATGATGATAACAAAAATAAGAATGATAATAATGAAAGTAATAATAATGATAATATCATCAACAATTATGATTATGATATTAATAGAAATTATAACAATACTGAAAAAGAAATCAAAAATGAAAAAAAAATCATGATAATAATACTACTGATATTGAAGAGATGATGAGGATAAAGATGGCGATGATGAGGAGACTAACAATAGCATTAGTAGTAGTAATGATAATAATAATAGTAATTATGATAATGATAAGCACTAATGATGATTATGGTAATGATAATAATAATAGTAATAATAATGATAATAATAATAATAATATATAATAATAATATAGTAAATAACAATAATAATAATAATAATAATGATAATGATAACATGACAATAATAAGGATGATGATGATGATAATGATAAAAGGTGGAATAAAGTGCTACTACTAATAATGCTTTCTCTTACTGCATAACTACCATTACTAACAGCAGTAACAAATACACGCAAACCTTATCATAATTTCTGAGGCAATTATGATCATAACCTTACTGATGGTTATCTTATCATCCAAAAGCTCCTCTCTAAATCATCTAAATAAAGATCCAAATTGCGTATTTTCTATAGTATAAAAACAATAAAAAATAATAATAAATGAACAAAAATAATTCTCTGAACAGGAGAGATAATAAATGTATGAGCAAATGCATAAATAAAAAGTGCTATATGACCTAGATGTCTAGCACATTTATTTGTTTTATCTATTAACAATTAACCATAAATACACGAATTAATTAATTACTCAAGCAGTTTAATTGTCTGATTAAACAAGGACAACACGTTGTGAAAGAGAGTTTATTATTTTACATCATAGTTTTGTTTCATTCTGAGTTCATTTTTTTTTTATCTATATATTCACAGCAAGAATTTATTCAGAAGATGTCGTTTCTTTATCAAACTTCAAGCGTATAAAAAAGTGATACCCGCCTGGTGTTCAAGAAGAAGGAATCTGAACTGAAGGTAAGCTTTTGGATACTGAGGGTGATCTGCCAAAGAGAAAGGAGCGTGGGATGATTCAGCTTGTGTGTGTGTGTGTGTGTGTGTGTGTGTGTGTGTGTGTGTGTGTGTGTGTGTGTGTGTGTGTGTGTGTTTTAGTGAGGGTGTTTGTGTGTGTTTGTGTATCTTAGTGTGCTTTTATGTGTTTGTACTTGTGTGTGTGTTTATGCGTGTGTTTTTTTTTTGTGTTTGCATGTGTTGTGTTTATGTATGTTTTTTAGTGTGTATTTAGGTTTTATGACTGATAATTTCAAAGAGATTAATTCATTTTGTGTGTATGTTTCGGTGCGTGTGAAGCAAGTGTGTCTGTATGTGTGTGTACGTGTATGTGGATGGGATATCATGATCCCGCTGGTATATGCCATGGTTGTACGTACATTTTTTATGTAAATCATTATTCCATACCAACCAAATATACAAAAAAAGCCTAGAAAGAATGAAGGAAAATTATAAAAGAGAAAAAAAAAATGCAAAAATATAATAAAAGATAAAATAATAATAAAATATATAATCAATCAACACAAAAAAGAGAACTACTCCTCACCCACAATTCATATTCTCTCTATCTCCCCCACCCCCTTTCCCACCCTCCCCCTTCTCCCACCTCACCCCCTTCTCCCCCACCCTCACCCCCTTCTCCCCCACCCTCACCCCCTTCTCCCCCACCCTCACCCCCCTTCTCCCCCACCCATACCCCTTTCTCCCCCACTCTCACCCCCTTCTCCCCCACCCTCACCCCCATCTCCACACCCATACCCCTTTCTCCCCCACTCTCACCCCTTTCTCCCCCACCCTCACCCCCTTCTCCCCCACCCATACCCCTTTCTCCCCCACCTCACCCCCTCTCCCCCACCCTACCCCTTCTCCCCCACCCTCACCCCTTCTCCCCCACCCATACCCCCTTCTCCCCCACCCTCACCCCCTTCTCCCCCACCCACACCCCCTTTCTCCCCCACCCTCACCCCCTTCTCCCCCACCCTCACCCCTTCTCCCCCACCCTCACCCCCTTCTCCCCCACCTCACCCCCATCTCCCCCACACCCTCTCCCCCATCCCTCCCCACCCATACCCCCTTCTCCCCCACCCTCACCCTCTTCTCCCCCCCTCGACCCCCAGATTCCCGAGCCATACTTTCATATTGCCACCAAGCTCCTCCCTTTCCCATTACCCCTCTACCCTCACCCTCTCCCACCTATTTCTCTCCCTGCCACCAACGCGCCTTCATCCCCCAGCTATTCCCCACACTACCATCATACCCACACACCCATACCACACTTGTCGCCCACACGCCTGCACAGCCTACTCCCACCACATACCCTTCTTCCACTCCTAACCAACTCTCACCCCTTCTACCACCAACTAATCCTTATATCACTATTAACTTTCTATATTTCACCACCTATACATATCCCATATATTCACTACTATACCCCACCTATACTCCCATCTACACCAAATCACACCTACATTTCCCACACCCACACCTTCTCCCACACTCACACCTTTCCCCACCATACTTTCTCCACACCCTACACCCCTTCCCCCACCATACACCTTTCCACTAATTTACTCATTCTCCACTACCATATATCTACCCTATATTTTCCCACCACCCTACACCTTTACCCACCCATACCTTTCCACCCTACACCCCATCTCCCATCCTCAACCCTTTTCTCCCACCCTACAATATAGATGCTCTTTAAATCATTGTCCACCTTACTCCCCTAGAAGGTCGTCATCTTACTTGAACCATGGTACCCACGGCAGTATTTTCCAGAACGCTGAGATTTCATATACGAACTTTTGCCAAATTACTTACGTCTGTTCCAAAGGTACGGAGACGACCACTATTTCTTGAATCCACGTTTCTACTTGAACCCACGCCATCGTTTGTTACATCAAATTACCACCAGCTCATCCATGATCCAGCATCAAAACAACTTCCATCCCACAGAGTCGATGAGCGAGTTCAAAAGTGGAACATTCCAAGACATCGGCACTTTCTCTAAAAAGTGAGGTAATTCTTCCAATTCACATCTTTACAGAAATATAGAAGATTATTCAAAATATGCGTTGTTATGTCGTCAAATGAGGAAGATATCTATCATTGTTTTTCTTTATTTTTATTAATATATAATCTATATGATAATTTACAATTATAATTAATAATTGTAATTTATTTATATATATATATATATAATTATAACGCATAAATATATAAAATGACTAATGCCATGTATACTATAGACTCTCAACGAGTATGACTTTTCCACTGGAACATCGATGGATCGAC
>NC_051423.1:16949328-16951828 GCF_015228065.2 Penaeus monodon | reverse complement strand
TACTCTATCTACGCTCTCTCTCAATCATCTACGTCTCTCTCTCTACTCTCTCTCTCCTCTCTCTATACTATAGATATATATCATCTATAGTATATATTCACTCTATCTCAGTATAGTCATACTATATATCTTTTCTATCTAAGTTCATAGTGAATTATCATACCTGTTAATATATCTCTACTCTAAGATCTTTATGACAGTTTTTGGAGTATATTTAATGTATTTTCATTCAGATTTTTTGTTTATTAAATCTCTCACTCACATCCCTCCTCTCTTATCTTCCTCTTTCTACATTTTGGTCCTTTATAATCCATTTTTTAATTGTTCTTTTTTTTTTTATATTTCTTTCATTGTGTTCCATTCTTTTTGTTTTTTTTTTTATTTTTTCTCGTTTTGCGCGTTCTTTTACTTTTCGTCTTTTTTTTATTTTTATTTAGTTTTTATTTTCTTATTTTTTTGTTTATTTTGTTTGTATCTTTCTTGTATATCTCTCTCTCTCTCTCTCTCTCTCCTTCTCTTCTCTCTCTCTCTCTCTCCTCTCTCTCTCTCTCTCTCTTCTCTCTCCCCTCTCCTCTTTCTCTCTCTCTCTCTCTTCTCTCTCTCTTTTCTCTCTCTCACTCTCTCTTTCTCTTATCTCTCTCTCTCTCTCTTTCTCTTCCTCTCTCTCTCTCTCTATCCCTCTATCTCTCTCTCTCTCTCTCTCTTTCCTGGCCTCGTTTAATGCAACCTGAATACGAGAGTTTTATATTCATTTATTATTATGTTTTTATATGTGTGCCTTCCTTTCTGTCATTCCTTGTTCTCTATATATTTTTGTTTTGTTTTATTTTGTTTTCTCGCGCTCCCTCTCGATATAGTTCATATTTTGGTTTCTGAATTATCTTTTTTTTTTCTTCTTTTTCCCCCGTTTCTAAATTTGATTATAACGCTTTCGTATTTCTAAGATACTGTTTTGTACATATCACAGGAAAATTCGTATATCAAATGTCTTATTACTTAAAACATAGGCATCGATATGTTTAAACCATTAGTTATGAGAGATAGATAGATAGATAGATAGATAGAGAGAGAGAGAGATGAGAGAGAGAGAGGAGAGAAGAAGGACGGAGAGAGAGAGAAAAGAGGAAGATACGATGAGAGAGGAAGAAAGAGAGAGAGAGAGAGAGAGAGAGAGAGAGGATGAGGAGACGGACGAGAGAGAGGAGAAGAGGAGAGAGAGAGGAGAACGAAAGAGCGAGGGAGAGAGGAGAGAGAAAAGAGAGAGGAGAGAGAGGAGAGAGAGAGATGAGCGAGAGAGAGAGGAGAGAGAAGAGAAAGAGACGGAGATGAGGAGGGAAGAGAGAGAGGAGAAAGAGAGAGAGAGAGAGGAGCAGGAGGAGAGAGAGAGAGAGAGAGGAGAACGAGAGGAGAGAGAGAGGAGACGAGGGGAGAGAGAGAGACGGAGAGAGAGAGAGAGAGAGGAGATGAGAGGAGAGAGAGAGAGAGAGAGAGAGAGGATAGAGAGAGCGAGAGAGAGAGAGAGACGAGAAGAGAGAGACGAGAGAGAGAGAGAGGAGAGACGAACGGAGAGAGAGGAGATGGAGAGATGAGAGAGCGAGAGAGGAGAGAGAAAGATTCGTCCGGAGAGAAAGAGAGAGAGAGGAGAGAGAGAGAAAGAGAGAGAAGAGAGAGAGGAGAGAGAGAGAGAGAGAGGAAAGATATAAAGAGAGAGAGAGAGAGGAAAAGCTGATAGATAGAGAAGAGGCGAGAGAGAGAGGAAGCGAGGGGTGAGGAAGATATTACATATATATATCTATATATATATATAATATATATATATATATATATATATATATATATATATATATATAATATGACATATATTATATATATATACTATTAGATATATATATATATATTATAATAATTATATAGAGAGAGAGAGAGAGAGAGAGAGAGAGAGAGGAGAGAATTGACTCTGAGGAGAGATCGAGAGAGATCGAGAGAGAGAGAAGGAGGAGAGAGAAAGAGAGATGAGCGAGAGAGAGAGAGACGATGAGAAAGAGAGAAGAGAAGAGAGACGAGGACGAGAAAGCAAGAGGAGAGACGAGAGAGATGAGAGGGGAAGAGCAGAGAGAGATGAGAGAGAGAGAGAGAGAGAGAGAGAACGTTGAAGAAGAGAGATGGAGAGAGAAGAGGACGTAGACGAGAGACGAGAGAGAGAGAGAGAGAGAGAAGAGGAGAGAGAAAGAGAGAGAGGAGAGAGAGAGACGAGAGTGGAGAGTAAGAGGATGAGAGGAGAGAGAGGAGAGAGAGGAGAGAGAGAGAAGAGAGAGAGGAGAGGAGAGAGAGAGAGGGACGAGAGAGAGAGAGAGAGAGGGGGTGGGGGGGAGAGAGAGAGAGAGAGAGCGAGAGAGAGAGAGAGAGAGAGAGAGAGAGAGATGAGGAAAGATATAAAGAGAGAGAGAGAGAGGAAAGATAGATAGATAGAGATAGAGCGAGAGAGAGAGGAAGGGAGGGT
>NC_051423.1:16924328-16929328 GCF_015228065.2 Penaeus monodon | reverse complement strand
ATGTGAAGAATTTCAATTTTCGAGGAAAACTAAAAATGGACGATTTAGAAAGGAGAGATAAGGTGTAGAAGGAAAAGTGTAAGTTACATTGGATAATTTTAGAAAGTTGCAGAATCCAGGAATTGGAATATAGAAATATAATATCTGTGTGTATATAAGCAGTTTATAAATAAAAGTACAGAAAAACGCAGTTTGAACAGTGAAACAAACAAACAAACACAGGCACACATACACCTAACCCCCACCCCTACACACCCTCATACACATACACATACAAACAAACACAGAAACACATCTAATACCCCTTACACACACACACACAAATGCACACACGCTGGACCGACCCCCCACCCTCTTCCATACACGCACAAAGGAAAACCCTTTTAACAATCTCACACAAACCCATCAGGTGGTCGACGAAGGCCTCGAGGTAGTGGGCGCACACGACGGTGGGCGACTTCTGGTGGTGGGTTCTCAGCTCGGCACGCTCTCCCTCCTGCACGTCCCTTCCAGGCTGGTCACGCCCTCGGACAAGCATGAAAAGGCCTTTCCTAATAATCTTCGGTGTTCTGTACATCTTCTTCGTTCTTCTCTCTTCTCTCGCTCTCTCCGCTCTCTCTCTCTCTTCTCTCTCTCTCGCTCTCTCTCTGCTCTCTCTCTCTTCTCCTCTCCTCTCTGCTCGTTCATCTTCTCGTCTCTCCTCTTCTCTCTCTCTCTCTCTTCTCTCTCTCTCTCTCTCTCTCTTCTCCCCTCTTTCTCTCTCTCTCTCTCTCTTCGCTCTCTCTCTCTCTCTCTCTCACTCTCTCTCTCTCTCTCTCTCTCTCTCTTTCTTTCTCTTTCTTTTTTGTCTGTCTGTTTTCTGTATCTCTCCCTCTCTCTCTTTTTTTTTCTAACTGTCTCTGTTTCTCAACCATTCTCTCTCGACGATTCAAACAATTATATATCATCATACTCACTCTTTCTCTTCAGCAAAGATCGAGAGAGAAAAAACCTATTTTACTTTGCTGTTTTGCGTGTGACTACTCATCACTCTTACCAGTTATTGAACCATATAACTTCAAAATGTGTCACATTTGTTCAGTGTGTTTGGAAAAGCCTGGTAAAGTGACCCCCCCCCCTCCCCCTCCTACGCTCAGTTCGTGAGCGAATCCAGGCAAAAGCAATTTTACGTTAATGTTCAGTGTTTGACCACTCAGAATATTATGCATAGAAAAACTTGCAATGCCTCTCCATAAGAGCATAAAGAAATCTATATATATTCTCGGCAGTGTTCTAAGATTTTTTTCTATCTATTTTTTTGTTTTACTTCAGAGATTTGAAATGAAATGGCAATATCGCATCTTCATGTGATGGCTCGTAATTGTGGATCTTTATTACCGGGAGGAAGGAATATTTTACGGCGCATAGTTGAGATACTGTCGTGTTTTTTTGGCAGTTTTAAACGAATGTACAGTGCTGCGTTCAAATCTAGACCTTATGTAGTACCTACAAAAGTGCCAGTTTCTTTATTTTCGTGTAGCGGAGTTACATAACTTTAATCTTTGATTTTCATTACTGGCATCATATGTATAAAGTAATTTCTACTTTCCAAGTATTGATGACTAATATGGCTTCCAGTATGTGACTCTCACATACAATATTTCCTATCTTTAGGGCAGATACATTGTCAAACTTACCGCCGTTGAATTCATAGTTTTAAGCATAAGGCCTATAAACGGCGAAAATAGTGTTCTCTTCAAAGGTCATTGTCAGCAAGTTGAAGGCTTGTACTAATATCCCTCCCCTTTGCTTTTCCCCCTTTCCCCTTCTCTTTCGCTCCCCTTCATTCCTCTTCCCTCCTTCCCGTCTCCTCTTCCTTGCCTTCCCCCTCCCGGTTGATTTCCTTTACTCTAACATCGCCCTCCCTCTGTCTTCATCCTCTTTTTCTGTCCTTTAATCCACCTTCCCTTTCTTCCTCCTTATACCCCCTAATCCTTCCCCAGGCCCCCCCTTCCCTCTTTCCCTCCCTTACCCCCTTCACCCCATTCCTCATCCTTTCCCTCACCTCCTCCTCCACCCCTCCCCCCACTTTCCACCCTCCTCCCATCCCCTCTCCTCCACCCTCCTCATCCCCACTCCACCCTCCCCCCTTCCCGTTACCTCCTCCTCAACCCTCCCCCTTCCACCCTCCCTCCCCCCTTCGTCCCCCCTTCCACCCCCCTCCCCCTCAGATCCTGGAGCGGGAGACGAGGCGCGAGCGAGTCCTCGAGGCGCGCCACAAGGAGCAGCGCCTTCGGGAGCGTGTCCGCGGCGGCGCCGGGAGACCGAGGCGAGAGGAGGAGAGCCTCGAGGGAGACGACGGCGTGAAGCAAGCCGAGGAAGGAGTACTTGAGGAGAGTCGAGGAGGTGAGGCTAATGGGGAATTAGGGCTATGGGGGATGAAGGTAAACAGCAAGGAGGGTTATGGGGACTGAGGGTTATGGGGACTGAGGGTTATGGGGACTGAGGTTAATAGGGACTGAGGGTAATGGGGAATGAGGGGTAGTACGGAATGATTAGCGGCGTGAGCTGGTTTACGGCAAACAAGAAACGTCTTGAAAAAATCATCGAAACCCGAACGGGCCTCTTGCCACATAGAAACAATATCATCAATATATCGAAACCAAGTCGTGTCGGGAGGGAGAAAAGATGGAAGGAGTTCAGATTCAAACGTCTCCATGTATAAATTCGCAAGAACCGGGCTTAAGCTACTTTCCATCGCGATACCATTGATTTGTTTTTAAGATTCGCGTCAAAGGTAAAGACATTATTCGTGATGCACAAACGAATGAGATCAATAAAGCAACTGACAGGAATAGGGATCTTCTGATGAGATGAAGAAAGTTTTCTTGCAAGAAAATCTATCACATCGTGAAGTGGGGCATTAGTAAATAGGGAATCCATATCAAAACTCACTAATTTCTTTCCGTGCGTCGGTAAATTCCATGCTTTCCCATGAAATTCATCAAATGTTTAATATGACTATCAAGGAAGGATCCTATAAAAGGAGATAAAACGCACGCTAGCCAAGAGTCTAATGAACGAGTGACTGAGTTACAATACGAAATTATAGGCTTTAAAGAAACTCCCTGTTTGTGAGTTTTATGAAGGCCATAAGAATACGCAGTAGAGGGATTTACCGTCCTAAAACGATTAAAAATACGTCTGAGGTTCTTGCGAAATGATTCAATGACAGGTAAGGGTTTTACCGCATTTTTTGATATGTTAAGTTGCCATGAAGGAGGGAATGAGCTTTGGGTGTATACAATCAGATCTGTCAAGGATAACAAGCTTGGCAAAACTCTCTATGCATCCATTTCGGTTAATTACTCGTCTGAAAAGGAACTCGTGAAGAGGTGGAAACGTTATGATTCAGTTTAATTTCTCATTATGGCTGTCTTCCTTTTTATCTTTGTGTACACGTTCTTGTGTTTGTGTGTGTGTGTGTTTGTGTGTGTGTGTGTGTGTGTGTGTGTTGTGTATGTATATATATATATATATATATATATATATATATATATATATATATATATATATATATATATATGATATATATACACTTATACATATACACATACTGCATACACACCCATCCTTTAAACAGCTGAGGACGCAGCTGGATCAGGAGGATGCGACCCCCGCCGTCGCCGTCCAAATCAACACCGCGGATGAAACAACAGGCCACGATGCATCAGCCCAGGTAGGAGGAGGAGGAGGAGGAGAAGGAGGAGGAGGAGGAGGAGGAGGAGGAGGAGGAGGAGAAGGAGAAGGAGAAGGAGAAGGAGAAGGAGAAGGAGAAGGAGAAGGAGAAAGAGGAGAAGGAGAAGGAGAAGGAGAAGGAGGAGGAGAAGGAGGAGGAGGAGAAGGAGGAGGAGGAGAGAGGAGGAGGAGAAAGAGGAGGAGGAGGAGAAGGAGGAGGAGAAGGAGGAGGAGAAGGAGGAGGAGGAGGGAGAGGAGGAGTGGGGAGGGGGACGGCTAGGAGGAGGGAGAGAGGAAAGAAATAGCAGAGATGGAAGTTGTTTATTGTTTACGTTACATTAGGAAGACAGATAATAAAGAGAGAAGTAGGCGAAAAAACATTTTTAAGATAGAAAAAATACTGTTTGCCTTAGATCGAGTAGAAATATATTAGAAATAAAAGCAAAGAGGAGTAGAAGACAAATAACAGAGATAAAAACCTGACTGGTTAGTTCAGGCTAGGGAGAAAAAATAATAGATAAAATAAAAGAAACTGACTGTTTAGCTTAAGTTAGGGAGAAAGATATCAAGAGATAAATGGAAAAACCCAAACATCAAGAAAAAAATCAGAGGTAGAAGAAGATGAAAGAATCTGTGGTTTGCCTCAAATTAGGAACTGATTATTTGGACAGAACAGAAAAAAATACGTTTTTAGCTAACCTTAGGAAGAAAATATCAGAAAAAAAGAAGAAAAGTCGTTTAGGAAAAAAAAATATATACATATATATATATATATGTATATATATATATATATATATATATATATATATATATATATATATATATATATTTATCAGAGAGTAAAAGGATTTTTTTTTTACTTACATCATTAAGAAAAAATAGAAATAAAAGTAGAGAAACAAATATCGACTGTGGTTGACATTAAAAAACAAAGAAAAAAGTTGTAAACAGAATTAAAGAAAAAAAAAATCTATGAATTAATTTACGTCAGGAAGAGGAGGAAGAAAGATATAAGATGTCGAAGAGAAATCTAATATTTAGCTTCCATTTTTAAAAAATTACATATTAGAGTGAAAAATACTTACATTAGTAAATAAAAAAATGCATAGTTTACAATAAATAAATAAAATAAGAGAAAAACACAAGAAGAACATGCCTGAAACCCATAAAGACGCATACGAAGATAAAGACCATCTCTCCCCCAGAACGGCGACCGAGGCTCTCCCGTGGACACCGAGGACCTCAAGAGCTTCTCGAGCAGTGGTTCTGCCGAGCGCTAGAAG
>NC_051423.1:16904328-16909328 GCF_015228065.2 Penaeus monodon | reverse complement strand
ATCTTACTGAATCAGGAAACGAACTGCTTCCTCATCAACTGAAACCTAAAGGAAACCTGGAAAGAAAGACAGGAAACAACACAAAACAAAGGAAGAAGAAGAAGAAGAAAAAAAGAAAAGAAAAAGAGGGAGAGGAAGAAGAAGAAGAAAAGAAGAAGAAGAAAGAGAAAAGAAGTAGAAGAAAAAGAGGAAGAAGAAAAGAAGAAAAAGAAGAAAAAAAAAAAAAACAGGAAGAAGAAGAAAAGAAGAAAGAGGAGGAGGAGAAGAAAAATTAAGTACTGGTACTGTTGATAATGTCTAGTGCTTTTCTTTGTTTTATAATTTCATACAAATTCATTTTCAGTTATTTTACTTTGTTGATATTACTGTACCCACTGATACATTAAGACACGAATCACTTCTCTTTTAGTTAAAATATAGAGGTGCCACTGTACAGGGTAACTAATACGTGTACATAATACATACAACATTTATTTGGTGCATTAGTAAAAAATACACATAAATAACAGTTCAAACTGAACATGCCACAGGAAGGACAGACACTTCACATCTAAAAACGAACACAAAACTAGCAAAGCCGGAAACAACATCAATCCTTCAGCCGCACAGCCGTGATGGTGTTAAGCATAGTTATTCCCGTGCCAGAAAGGTGCTTTAATAAATATCAGTAATGCTCTAATACTTAATTATATTACGTGGGTGGATCACGAGCAGAACTAAAAACCGCCGGTCGAAAACCTTGCGACCTGCTCCAGCTATCAACTCGAAAAGGGTAGAGCGGGTATGTGGATTCGACAGACGCAATCCATCGCAGGGGACGGCCCGCAGGGAACGGCAGTTTGCTGAAGGGTGCGACCCTACATACCGAGGCGTATCAGGTAACAAGCCCAAACAGCAGCAAAGAATAGAAACAAATTAATGTGTGAACTGAAATAAAATCTAATAAAACAAAAAATCAACGAGTGAAAAAGGCAACATTCAAAGAAACGGGCAAACAAGTGAAAGGTGCAAATAAACGAGTAAAACAGATGCATAGATGGTCTAAAAGAAAAACCTATAAATAAAAACATGAACAGGATTAGTATGAGTTGAGAAGTATTAAGAAGTCCATTTGACTTTCAGATATTTCACGCAAATCACTAATTCTGAGGCAAATGAGTACACACCCAAAATTTTAAATTATATTATTAAAATCAATGGCAACAAATGCGACTGTTCTCTAACCCTTTTTTTTAATGTTTTCTTCTTCTTCTTCTTTACCTCTTCTTCTTATTCTTTTTTTTTTGTCTTCTCCATCCTCTTTTTATCGTTCCTTTACCCCTCCTTTTCCCTATTCTTGTCTTCCCTTCCTCCTCTTTCTATTTAGTCCTCTTTTTCGTTCTATCATTCATCTTCTTCCACCTCCTCCTTTTCTACTTTCTCTCTTTTTCTTGTCCACCCCTCATCCTTCTTTTTTCTACTTTCTCTTCTCCATCTCCCTCTTTTCATTTTCCTACTCCTCCTCTTTTTTTTCTTATCTTTTTCCTCTTTTTCTTCTTGCTCTTCGTCTCCTTCCTCCTCCTCTTTCACTTCTCCTCTTCCCTTTCCTCCCCCCTCTTCTTCCTTCTCCTCTTCCCCTTCCTCCCCCTCTTCTTCCTCCTCCTCCTCCTCTTCTTCCTCACCCTCCTCTTCCTCATCCTCTTCTTTCTCCTCCCACTCTTCCCCTTCCTTCCCTCTTCTTCCTCATCCTCTTCTTTCTCCTCCTCCTCTTCTGCGGCGTGTTATTGGAAGTCCCCGTCGTAACACTGGGAGCGAAACTTTTCCTGGGTTTTCTTTAGAAGACTTGAAGTGATCGTTTTTATGTCTCTTTCTCCTAGTTTCCTCTTTTATTCTTGTGTGTCCTATTTCCCTTCTAAAGGTTGTGATCTTGTCCCTCACATGCACACACATACAGACATACATAATTACACACACACACACACTCTCTCTCTCTCTCTCTCTCTCTCTCTTTGATAATCAAACATAATTATCATTATTACTATTGCTATTATGGCTAGTACTACGCCTCCTACCTGCCTTCGTTACTGCTAATAGTTATAACATAATAGTTGTGATGATAGTAATATAAGTTATGATAGAAGAAGTTGTAGTTGTAGCAGCAGTAGTAGAAATAGTGGTGATTGCTGATAATAGTAGTAATAGCAGCAGTGGTGGTGGTAGTGGCAACAGAAACAGAACTAATAGTAAGAGTACTATTTATAGTTTTATGGTCTCAAAAAGGGTGTATATGAGCATTAACCAGATAAACGATAGCATACACAGAAGTAGTAACGGATAAACATTTAAAGAAAAACTACGTTTCGATAAGAGAAGAGCAACATTATTTATTCCGACATACAAGGAAGAACAGGACTGAAGACTCAACACGCCAAGTTTAGGCATCAAGAACAAGACATAGATTGCAATGGGAAACCAACACAGATTAAAAAAAGAGAGAAAGGAAGATAGAAAACAACAGTATGCGGAAAGGAAAAGTAAAGAGAAAGTATTTTTTTATACGCTAAACGGAGACAAGGAGAGAAAACGAGGTAACTTCAGCGGTAAATGCAAGGAGGCAGACTTAAGTTTCAGATCTTGAATGCACTAAACGAATTTTAGCTGGGGAAGGAGGAAGAGCAGTTAAAGGAAGAAGAAAAGGAAGAAAAATAAATGAAGCTAAAGAGAATAGGAGTAAAATGGGGAGAGTAATGACCCACCTCTCCATTTGTTACAATGGATATTCATGGTGTGACATGCTGTCCTTACCGTGTCCTTACCCGCCGTGGTGCCCAGCCACAGCAGTAACCTCCAGGCGACAATTGCAACATCTCGCGCCTGGCGAGGGCGCCGACCCCTCGGATGAGAGGCCGACACGTTACCACTGTACTAGCCCGGAGGCTAAAGAGAGAGAGAGAGAGAGAAGAGAGAAAAGAAAAGAGAGAGAGAGAAGAGAGAAGAGAGAAGAGAGAGAGAGAGAAGAGGAGGAGAGAGAGAGAGAGAGAGAGAGAGAGAGAGAGAGAGAGAGAGAGAGAGAGAGAGAGAGAGAGAGAGAGAGGGAGAGAGAAAGAGAGAGAGAGAGAGAATGGGAACAAGACAGACTGACAGCCCGACACACACACACACACAAATATATAGAAAGAGAAAGGTTGGGAGGTCGGGAGATATCAGGAGTACAGAATAAAAAAACTAAGTAAAGACCAGAGCCTCAAAAAACAAATTCTTGTAAAATATCTTTTTAGTAATAACTACTAGAAGGAAGATATTTAATACGAATAGCCTTTCTCCCAGCAAAGTACGATATCTTTACTGTAAAGTAATTTTACCTTCTGCCTTGGTTATCAAAGAAGAAAATGTAAAAAGAAAGAAAAAAAAGGAAAGAAAAAGATAAATGAACAAAGTTCTTTGATAATCCAACAGAAATACGGGGTACGACATCGTGTATACCCTTGGGCAGAGTACCTATCTCTTTCACAAACATAACTACTACTTCAATGCGCGTCACTCTGACAACATAGCATAACAATGTCGTTAAAACAAACTTCATAGAGAGTTAAATTTGGGGGAAAAATAATAATTAGGGGAAAGGATGAGGAACAAGACGAAGAAAAAATGGCAGGGAAGAAAAAAATATTGTGTCGTCTTGGATCATCTATACAACAACGGTAAAAATACAACAAAAACAAGAAAAAAAAACAAATAAAAGAAAATAAAGAAAATAATAAATACTCCTCTAAGACAATCCTTCATAGATAGAAGTGAAGATCAAAGTAAACACAGATTTGTAAAAAATGTATTACTGTGCGGGAATGGTTAAAAAAGAAAATAAAAAAGTAGAAAAAAAAAAAAATGGTTAGAGTTCTTTATTTCTCCTCCTCTGGGATATTATGAAGATTACTTACGAGTGAATCCTCGTTTGGAAAGGCGGTCGCGTTCAGATGAAAAAAGTAAGATTTAATGGATGTGTAGATATGAAAAATGTAAATCCTTAGAAAACACATAATGTGCTGAGACACACAACATGATGCCGGCTGTATAATTTACATGACGTTATTTAGACCATGTCGTGTTACTCAATAACTCTGTATGTTGCATGCACATTTCCCTTATTTCGTATTTATGTTGTTAGCTTATGCCTTCTGATAGTTTTAGTTACATTAGCCTTATGGTGCATTAGCCCAGCGCAAGCGCCCTGCATGACGCCTCGGAGGGAGACAAGCGAGACCGGACGATATCTTGCCCTTTAGTTCCTCGCACATTTGAACCTAATACACTTCGTACGGGCATGCTGGTTTCTTTGGACCTTTCCTTCGTAGTCGTAACTGATAAATAGTTTCTATGATAATTTTTTAGCTGTATACATAGGTATTAGTAATGAAAATATAATTACAGTAGTTAGAGATCTGATTATGATGATTATCATTATTAATGTTACTGTTATTACAGTTAATTATATTCCTACGTAAAAAAAAAAAAAGAAAAAAAAAAATCTTACTCTTATCATCGTCACAGGAAAGTACACTGTAACCAGCTCATGTAACACAAAAGACAGTCTTTCACTATAAAATAGGGAATATAAAACTGTTTCTTGAAGTTAAAATAACCTTTTTAAATGGTTTCATTCTAGTTGAAAGACATCGGCTATTCAAACAACTGCCAATGTTAACCTTCTTCTAGACACTGATGTTTCGATACTCACCGTGTAGGGTGCGGCACTCTGCCCTCGAGTAACTGCTGACATGAGTGGGAAATTTGCATACACTTCAAAACGACTTTCAAAAGCACCTGGATGACCAAGTTATTTTGTTTGCTTTTAGGCAGCATGTAAAGCACAAAGAACTCTATTGCTTGCTGCTGACACGTCGATTTTTCCGCCGTCTGCCCTGGACGTCAATATAGGGTGCTTTCAAGTCTAACTACTGGCATAAGGGACCACTTTGAAACCTGCGCGCCACGGCTAAACCTCGTTCAAGGCCACAGCTGGC
>NC_051423.1:16874328-16896828 GCF_015228065.2 Penaeus monodon | reverse complement strand
CCTCTCTCTCTTTTCTTCATCAGGGAGTACGTGTGGTGTCGTCATTGTGATTTGGGTTCTATAGTGCGGGCGAGGGTCTTGTCTGTGCAGTGGTGGAGGTGTTTTATGGAATGAGAGAGAAGGAGGGAGAGGGAAGAAGGGAGGGGGAGAGCGAGGGAGAGAGGGAAGGAGAGAGTGAGTGAGTGAGTGAGTGAGTGAGTGAGGAGAGAGAGAGAGAGAGAGAGAGAGAGAGAGAGAGAGAGAGACAGACAGATAGACAGAAATATGCAAAACATATGTACAGATGCACAATAAATATATACTTTGAAAACATGTACATGTGGGCGTGTGCGTGTGGGCATGTACGTGTGTGTGTGTGTATGCGCGCGCAGGCGCGCGTAAATGTGCATGTGCGACTGCATGTGTGTATATGCTTAGCTGCTACCATGCGGTGTCTCTGCCGGTACATCGAGCACATCTTCCTTTGTTGTTCAAATTCTCTTGGAACCGAAATGCAAAGAAGCAGATTACTTGAATAAATGGGAATTGGATGTCTCGAAATATCGCTTCCAAATCTTCTTTCTCATGAAGATTTTCATGAAATCGGCGAGGCACGTCATCAAGAGGGTAAAACTGAGGAGGTTTTGAAAGGCAGTGATAAGAGAGATAAGATTGGCAAGTCAGGGGATAGATGCTGAGATCATGACTTTATTTTTAATCTCTGTCTCGTTCTCTCTCTTTTTTTTCTTTCTCTTTGTTCTCTCTCTCTTCTCCCCCTCCTCTGTCTGTCTGTCTGTCTGTCTGTCTCTCTCTCTCTCTCTCTCTCTCTCTCTCTCAGCGACACACACATATGTGCACACACACACACACACACACACACACACACACACACACACACACACACACACACACACACACACACACACATATTCTTTTAATCTTTCTAAGAAAAAGTAAATGTAAGTGTAATGGATACGTAAATAACATTTTAAAAGGATATGATATCCAACACTGCATAAACTGCAACCTGATGATAATGCACGCTTGATCAAAGAGTCTTTATGCAATCTCTCAAGCATATAGCCAAAGTATAGTCGATAGTTGTATAAGAAGCATTTGACTCATCAAGCAAATTTCATTACATGTCGAAAGGAAAATTATCGTGGAAAATGTGAGGCGACAATGTGTGTGTGTGTGTGTGTGTATGTGTGTGTGTGTGTGTGTATGTGTGTGTGTGTGTGTGTATGTGTGTGTGTGTGTGTGTGTGTGTGTGTGTGTGTGTGTGTGTGTGTGTTTGATGGAATGGTTCAATTTCCTGACTCTGACAAATTCTATCCGGGGCTTGGGATTTCTTGCACATTTTGAAATTCATGTTATAACAATAATAATGATAATAATAATAAAAATGAAATAACAATGCAAGAAATTTGATAATAGACAAATAAATAAATAAATAAATATAAAGATGTTAACTAAATACACTGAAACCGAATTTATCTACATGCTTCACAACGTAGAATACAAACTTTATTTCTCATATAATTTCTGTTGCAAAACAAACTCCGTAACAGGTGAAAAAGTCGCTCAAAAAAAAAAAAAAAAAAAAAAAAAAAAAAAAAAAAAATCCCGGATTTTAACGATTTTTGTCGCAAAGTACACCGTTTCGTAACACAGGAAACTTTCCTCGAAAACATATTTTACGCAAAATCCTGACAAACAAGGAGGTCCCAACGTTACGAAACCAGAGAATCAAAGTAGAACAAATGAGACGCGTAGAAACTTACGCCAAATAATGATATGAAAGAAAAGAGAAAGGAAGTGGCCATAGACGGATAATAACAGTGTGCTTTCGCAGTAAAAGGAACACAAAAATTGTCCATAATTTTCCAAGAACAGTTTGTCGTTGGAGATAAAGAGCCTTTGATATCTTTAAGAAGACAAATAAGACAGAGAGGAAGTAGATTACCTTAATTCTGAAAATGTTACCGTCTTTTAAAAGGGCATTTTAGGCAATCAACGTGATCACGATTCACGATAAAATCGAAAAAGAAGGAGAAACATAAACAAAACGAAGAAAAAGAAAAAAGATAATAGATAGAAGATAGATAGAAGATTTTTTTTTTTTCTATTTTGGGAAATACACATTTTTATGTGTAATAAAATACCCACTCCCTATAGGGCTTGAAAAATAAAGGGATCATTTCCTTTTTTCTTTTTTTCCGAGTCTCGTTTAAATTTTTGCGCACAATGAAACTTAGGGACCGAGTTTTAAATATCTAAATTAACCGCTTCGATACTGAAAAACAAGTCAATTTTCGGGTCTCGACTTTTTTTGAAGCCCCCTGTTTTTTTTAAATTTATTCAATTATTATTTTTTCCCCCCCCCCCCCTTACACGGAAAAGCCAGCCCCGGCATCGCACAAATTACTAGGCGATATCTTAAAAAACCTTTTTTTTTTTTTATTATTTTAATGATAAAAAATTTTTCCCTTTTATTTTTACCCCATTGAGAACTAAACTTCATCTTTTAATTTATTCATAAGTTTTGTTTAAATTTAAATTTTAATTTACCTATATTTTTTCTTTATCCAAGTTTACCTTTTGAAAAGATGATTATTAACAAAGTACGATAGGGGTATTTTAAAAAAAACATTAGAACGACATACAGTCAAAACAAAAATTAAAATCTTGGGTTATCTCATCGTAATATTTCTTTAACAAAAAATCAGATTTTTTCCCATTACTTTTTTTGAAACCCTTTCCACATGTATGACTAAATGAGAGAGAGAGAGAGAGAGAGGGGAAAAGAGAGAGAGAGAGAGAGAGAAAAGAGAGAGAAGAAAAGAGAGAGAGAGAGAGGAGAGGGAGGGGGGTAGGCGAGAGAGAGGGGAAGAGGAGAGAGAAAAGAGGAGGGGAGAGAGGAGAGGGGGGAAAGGGGGGTAGGCGGAGAGAGAGAGAGAGAGAGAGGGGAGAGAAGGAGAGAAAAGAGAGGAGAAGAAAAGGGGGGTGAGAGAGAGAGAGAGGGGAGGTGAGAGAGAAACGAGAGAGAGAGAAAAGGGAGAGAGAGAGGGGGGAAACAAGAGAGAGAGGGGAAAAGAAGAGAAAGAGAGAGAGAGGAGGAGAGAGAAGAGAGAGAGAAAAGAGAGAGAGAGAAAAAGACGAAAAGGGGGAAGGGGAAAAAAAGAGAAAAGGAAAGAGAAAAAAAAAATTTTTTTAAAAAAAAAAAAAAAAAAAAAAGAAAAACATAGAAATACTATATATGACGTTGTTTTTTGGTTTTACCCTTTATTTTTACTGGATAATTTAATGTTCAAGTTCGGGAAATGTAACTGAGCCCATAGTTAAGAACCTTTATGTGTAATGCATTCGTCTCAGTTAAACAAAAATTTTTTATGCTGTTTTAAAAATTTAATTTTTTATTTTGTTTTTTGAGTGGGGTTTTAAAAATGTTTTTGAGTGAAATATTTTAAAATATTATGATGAAAAAAATTTGAAATATAAAAATTATTTTAACTAAAAAATTTTAAATATAATTTTTTTTACCAAATTTTAAAAATATTTTGAGTGGATATAGAATATTTTTGTTTAAAAACATGAAATACATTTAACGGAAACAAAAGGGGAAATTTTTTTTACCGGCAATAAAAAACATATTGCACAGTAAATGAAATATACAACGTATCCCCGGGGCACTTTGCAAGACCCGACCACCTCCCCATCGAAAATCCCTTAGCCACTTGCAATTGTTTAAATTGGCGAAAACAGTCGGGCCCTCTCCCCAAGGAAGTCACACTGGCGGATTTTGGCCTTTCCCCTCCAGGCCTGTAAATGGAAGGGGGGCCCAGCCCAGTGTTCGCTTCTTGTTTCTCTTTTCCTCGCTCTCTCTCTCCTCTCTCTCTCTCTCTCTCCCCTATTCTTTTCTCTCTCTCTCCCCTCTCTCTCTTTACCTTTTTTTTTTTTCTCTTTTCTTCATCGGGGAGTACGTGGGGTGTGGGCATTGTGTTTTTGGGTTCAAATGTGGGCGGGGGGTCTTGTCTGTCCCTGGGGAGGTTTTTTTTATGAGTGGAGAGAAGGGGGGGAGAGGGAAAAAAGGGGGGGGGGAGAGCGGGGGAGAGGGGGAAGGGAGAGAGTGGTATTGAGTGAAGGAGAGAGAGAGAGAGAGACGGAGAGAGAGAGGGGGAGGAGAGGGGAGAGAGAGAGAGAGAGAGAGAGAGAGAGAGAGAAAAATGGAAAAACCCTATTTTCAGATGCACAAAAAATCCCATACTTTAAAAAACGTGTGGCGGTGGGCATGTACGTGTGTGTGTGTGAAAGGCGCGCGAAGGCGCCCCGTAAAGGGGCATGTGCGACTGCATGTGTTATATGCTTAGCGCTACCATGCGGTGTCTCTGCCGGTAAATCAGCAAATCTTCCTTTGTTGTTCAAATTCTTTTGGGAAACCGAAATGTACATTAAGCAAAGAACAGATTATTTGAAAAAGGGGGGAAAATTGGATGTTCGAAATATCGCTTCCAAATCTTTCTATAAATTTTTTCCCTGAAATGGCAGGCACGTAAAATAAAGGGGTTAAACTGAAGGGTTTTGAAAAGTGAAAGAGAGATAAGTTTGGCAAGTCAGGGATAGATGCTGAGATCATAAACTTTTTTTTTAAATCTCTGTCTGTTTCTCTTTTTTTTTTTTTTCTTTCTCTTTGTTTTTCTCTCTTTTTTTCCCCCCCCTTTGGGCTCGGCTCTGTTTTGGTCTGTCGGGTCTGTCTGTCTGTCTGTCTGTTTTAGCCCCCGGCCCCCTCTCTCTCTCCTCTCCCTCTCTCTCCCCTATCAAGGGGACCCCACACACATGGCGGGCGCCCCGGCCCACACACAAAAAACACACACACACAAAAACACACCCCACACACACACACACACACAAAACCCCCACACACAAAAAACGCACACACACCCCAAAACCAAAAAACACACCACACACACACACACCCCAAACCCCACACACACACACGCACCACACCACACACACCTTTCCTTTTTTTTCTTTTAAAAAAAAGTAAATGAAAGGGGTAAGGAAAAGAAAAAATAACTTTTTAAAATGATATCCCCCACTGCATAAACTGAAAAAACTGATGAAAATCCCAACGCGGATCAAAGATTTCCTTTATGCAATTTTTCAAGCATATACCCAAAGTAAAGTCAAATATTGTATAAAAAGCTTTGACTCACAAGAAAATTTTCATTACATGTCGAAAAAAAAATTGATGTGGAAAATGTGAGGCGACAATGTGTGTGTGTTGGGTGGGTGTGTGTGTTTGTGTGTGTGTGGGGTTTTGTGTGTTGGGGTTTAAATGGAATGGTTAAATTTCCTGACTCTGAAAAATTCTATTCTTTTTTCTTGCACATTTTAAAAATTCAGGTACTAAAAAATAATAATGTAATAAAAAAAATGAAAAAACAATGCAAAAATTTGATAATAGACAAATAAAAAAATAAATAATAAAAAGATGTTAAAAAAAATAAAATTCAAAACGTAAAATTTCCAAACCCTTTATTTCCCCATAAAATTTCCCGTGAAAAACAAACTCCGTAACGGGTGAAAAGTCGCTAAAAAAAAAAAAAAAAAAAAAAAAAACTCCCGTTTTTTAACGTTTTTTGTCGCAAAGAAACCCCGGGGGTTTCGTAACACGGGAAACTTTCCTCAAAAAACATATTTTACGAAAAAAACCCTGAAAAAACAAGGAGTCCCAACTTTACGAAACCAAAAGAATAAAAGTAGAACAAATGAACGCGTAGAAACTTAGCCAAATAAATTTATGAAAGAAAAGAGAAAGGAAGGGGAATAACGGAAAATAACAGTGTGCTTTCCCCTTTTAAAAAAAAAAAATTTGTCCATAATTTTCCAAGAACATTTTTGTCGGGGGAGAAAAAGGACCCTTTTGTTTATTTTTTTAAGAAACAAATAAGACAGAGGGGAAAGTTTAATTCCCTTTAAATTTTAAAAAAGGTTTACCGTTTTTTAAAAAGGGGCTTTTTTGGGCAATAAAATTGTCACGTTTTCACGTTTAAAAATCGAAAAAAAAGGGGAAACAAAACCCAAGAAAAAGAAAAATGAAATAGAAAGTAAAAAAAAAAAAAGATGAAAAACGACAAAAAAAAAAACCCAAAGGGAAAAAAAAAAAACCCATAGGAAAAAAAATAGGAAATAAAAAAAGACTAAATTTTCTTCCCTTTCATAAAATTTTGCAAAAAATTTCGAATGAAAAAATTCAAAATTTGGATTTTCATTAAATACCTTTATATAAAGTTTAACTGATTTTTTATTTTTTTTTCTTTTGGTTTATTTTTCACAAACTGAGCGTTCTCTTTTTTCTACACCCACGGCAAGATAATGATTATGGTTATGATGATAACAATAATAAAAACAATAACGAAAATTATTATTCTTTATGGTTTTTACCTTTCCCCGCTATCTCTCTCTCTCTCCCCTCTTCTCCCCTCTTCTCCCCCTCTCTCCCCCTCTTTTCTTTTCTCTCCCCTCCCCCTAATCCTCTTTTCCTTTTCTCTTTTCTTCTCCCCCATTCCGGTGCCCAGCGTATGACAACAAAAACGGGTTTTGGTTATGTCTTACTGGTTTTAAAAACAAATTCGGATTAGTTTCTTTCTGTACCCAAACCCGCGGTTTTACTACCTAACCGGGGCTAGAAGATTTTAAAAAGAAAGGGTTTTGATCAGGTACAGGCATGTGACTCCTTTCATAGACGTGTTCTGTGACTGGGTGCCTAAAATAACATGCCCGAGCGGAGAAAACGGGCTTTGACAAGGGAAGAGACAAGCCGTGGAAGTGCAGCGTATTTGCTGGAGCCCGGGGTTGCCCGGGGAAAACGAGGTTTTTCCCCCTTTTTTGGTGTTTTGAAACCCTCATTTGTCGAGACAGTGTTTTTAAAGTACTTTTTTCCTTTTACATTATCCCACGAGGCTTTTGGAAACGTGAAACACTTTTTTTTTATGAATTTGCTAAATTTTTTTGGGAAAAAGAAATGGTGTAGTTGGGTTCAGTATCAAGGGTTTTGAAAAATTTGGGTTTTAAAAAATATGTTTTTAAAACTGGGGGTTTCGGGCGAATCGAAAAATTTTATCTAAAAATCTTGACGTTCGATTTTTCCCCTTTCTTTATATGACAGGGATTAGCAGCACCCCCCCCGATAAAACAGGGAGCGACGAGTTGGATAAAGGAAATCTGGAAAGGGACCCGAGCATTTGTAAACAATGATGCACGTGTTTTGTGATCATACATGACTAATCTTCAGCCCCCTCTCATGCTCTATGACCATATTGCCTTTCACTGTGTGCTGCCAATTGTTTTTTTTTTTTGCCCCGTGTATGTGTTTCCTTTGACCTGATCCCCCAAGAGTATTGCGCCCCGGGGTTGTAATAGTTGCCCGAAAGGAGCATCGGTATAGTTTAACCATCGGGGCTTAGAAAATATATTATTTGTGTGTGTGTGTGTTTTGGTGTGGTGGGGTGTGTGTGTGGTGTGTGGGGGTGTGTGTGTGTGTTTGTGTGTGTGTGTGTGTGTGTGGGGTTTTTTTTGTGTGTGTTTGTGTGGTGTGTGGGGTGGTGGGTGTGTGTTTTGCGTGCGGGGGGGGCGTGCATATGGGGATATAAAATAACATACATTTTAAAATTATATATATTTCAATATATATATATTTAATATTTTATATAATAAAATATAATAAAATAATTATATTTTATAATATAAATATGATAAATCCACCTTTGCTTTTAAAAATTTATTTATATAATATAAAATATTATATATATATATAAAATATATAATTATATAATATATTAACTGCCCAAACCTTTTTGTCTAAGCATTGTTGTAGGACGGGGCTTACGATCTCTGGAAACCCAATTTCGAAGGCCATTGCAAAGGCCTTAATCCCCAATGATTCAAATAAGCTTTTGCCCGAAAAGGGAAAGGGGAAGGGGAATTTTCCATACACACCCCCACACACACACACACACACACACACACACACACACCATATATTTTTTAATTAATATTTTATATATAAAATAATATTTAAATTCCCTTTAAAAATAAAATTATAAATTTTAATAAAACCCGCTCCAACTTCTTTTTTTTTGGTGGGGTTAATTTTATATTTTTTATATTTTATATATATAGTATTTAATATATATTTTATATATAATATGTAAATTTTATTATAATATATTATTTTATTATAGATATATATATAATTATATATATATGTATATATGGGTTTCGCAGTGGCCGAGGGGTTTTTAAAAAAAATGGACCCCGGACTGTCACGACGGAAAATTTGAGTTCGGGGGTTTCGAGTCAGGGGGCCGGGCGCGTGTTCCAGTGGGCAAAAAAATTCACCTCGATTCCCTATCTAGCCACTAAAGGGGGTAACCAGCCCAAGGGGGGTCCCGGCCCCAAAAAACCGGGTAAATAGAGTGGTGATCGAAAAAAACCCCGGGGCAAAAGGGCAACGGAAAACCACCGTTTAAATTCCCAAAAAAATCATGGAAATCCTTTATCGCCAACGCCCTTTGTAGGGGCAAGGGAAATTAAAAAAGAAAAAAAAATTATTATTAATTTTTAAAATAATAATTTTGGGAATATATATATTTTAATAATAAACACACACACCACAAAAAACACCCCCACACACACACACACCCACACAAAAACACACACACACCCCAAAAAAAGTTTGGGGGTTTAAATTTGGTTTTTGTGGTTTTTTTTTTTGAAAAAGGGGATAAATAGATAAAAATTTTTTCATTTTTTTGGGGAAATTGCATTAGTTTTTAGTTTTTGGGGGGGTAAAATGCTTAAAACGGGAAATTTGACGCATAACACACGTCAAGTTAACCCGGGGGTTAGAATTATAAAAAAACCAAAACGGGGTTTGGGACCACAATCGAAAACCCCAGACGTCATCTTAACCAATTTACGTACGAAATGGGAACAATTTTTACCAAAAGGGAATTAAGGTTATTAAAACCCCAGTTCCCCCGGTAGAATTTAAAACGATCTACCACGGGCTTCAAAGCTGTGTTTGGAAATTCCCATAAAGCTAAAATACAGCTCACCCCCCTGCAGATATATTGCGACGCCGAGTGTTTGTGGTTTCACACTAGAATTTGTCTACCTGTGACATCGACCAATATTCTCTACTGTATTTGTTAAGGTCCTTTGATAGGTCATTAAATTAGGGCAGGTTTAGGTGCTGTTTGTAAGGTGTTTTATTGGAAGGATATCTTTTTTGGGGGGGTTCTTCAGTGCCCTGGGGATGTGAAACGGGTTTTGGGGAGCCTAGATAGTGTTAAATGCTTTCTGCCCTTTTCGCTTGCGCTTCCACCCCCGGTAGCCCAGTCGAAAAAAAGGGGGGAAAAATTCCGCATAAGTCTCCCCTGGGGGCACCGCCCCTCCATCTTAAGAAATTCTGCCCGTGGCCCCTCGTTTGGGCCCCCCATGGGTAAATGGGTTTCCTTTCGACCCCGGTAAATTGTGGGGGATCTCGGAGCAGCAGAGGGCCCCCCGAGGTACGGAAATTTTTTGGGCCCCCCGGGGTGTGGACAAGGGTCTGGTTCGACCAACTTTTGCCCCCCAGCCACCCTGGGGTAATGGGGCCCGGGTCCGGGGGGGGTGGGCCCTTTTCCAGTCCCCTCCCCCCAAATGCCCTCTGGCAAAGTCAGGAAAAAGGGAAAAGTGGGGGGGGGTGTTTTCCCCCCCAACCCGAAAAAAGGCGGGCTGTGGGTTTCCCCCTGGGAGGGGAAATTTTGGGGTGCCCAAAAAGGGCTTTGGGGGCGAGGGGTTTTTCCGGGGCCCGCCTGCGCCCCGGCAGGCGCCAAAAACCCCCATGAAGCTTTGGGGGGAAAGCCCTCGGGAAACCCCCCCAGGTGGGTGGCGGGCCCCCAGCCCCGCCCCAACCCCCTTTTTCTGGGGCTGTGTTGGGGGGGGCGGGAAAATGGGGCGTGCACCCGGAGTGCCCCCCCGAAAGGGTTAACCCCCCAGGCGTCTTTCCGGGTAGGGGTTGGAACATCCGGTCCTTTCGGGGAGGGGTGACGGTTTTCCTCTGCTATCGCGGGGAAATTTAAGCGATGGGAGGTTTAGGTGGGGTGCCCCCTCAGAGGGGAGAAGGAAAACCCCGGTACGAGTTTTGGGTTGGGTTACCCCCTACTACTTGGTCCCGGGCTGGCCCGCCGGGTTGGGCACCCCCCCCAGGGTTAAGGGCCCTAGGGCCCTCTCCATCATTCGGGCCCTTGGTAGTCCCAGGGGGACACCCGGTTGATGAGCGTTTTCATGGCTTGAGGGCTGAAGCTGCTTTTGGCTTTAAAGTCTTTATTGCTGTATACGGGTCCTACCCATGTACATAAAAAAAGAGTGAAAAAAGGGTTCCCACGCCAAACTCGAAACTGGGGGCAAAAGATTTCCCCCGGGGGAGGGCATTATCTTGTTCCCGGGCGAATTCCAAACGTTTCCGGGTATTACCCCCGCTGGGGTACGAGATGTTTTTGGGCGGCCCCCATGGCTCGGGGGCTGATCCCAGCAAGGGGAGAAAAAGCCCCTTCCCGGGACTTTGGGTAGCTCCCTAATGAGGATCTCCCCGGTCCCCCCCTTGGTTTTCCCGCGCCCAACTCGCATCGCTGGACTTGGTTTCAGGGGATACGGGTACAGTGGGCCCAAAGGGGATCGAAACCCCATTTTTGCACACGCGATGGAGGGGTCCTCCAGAACTGCAGGGTTTTTGGGGTGGAGTTCTGTGGCACCGACCATAGGCTGGTTGGGGGCTACACTCGGGTCCACTTTTAAAAAAACCCCCTCCCCCCCAGTGCCCCCCCTAAGGGGTTTCCCCTTTTGGGCAGATAAGGGAGGAGGAGTGGGCCCCTTGGGGGTTTGCCCGGCAGCTTGACAGATTTTTTTAAAAAAACCCCCAAAAATGGGGGAAAATTCCAGTTGGGCCCCCGGGGAGTCCTTTTAAACGCGTAACACTTTGAAAACGCCCCAGGAGTCCATTTTGGGGTAACCCCCAAAGGGCAAGGGAGAAAAACCCTCTCCCCCGGAGACTTAGAGGCCACTGAACGTATGCAAGGCTCGGCTTTAATGGGAATCAAGTCTTGCATTTTTCCTGGTGGAAGGGCACGGGGGCATGGGTGAGAAGGGACAAGGAACAGTTCATCAGGAATCTTGTGAGGGGGGGGGGGGGTCGAAGGCCTTTTTTGGTAAAAACCTTTGGCCCCGCCTACCCAAACCTAAAAAAACTGAAACCCCAAGCCCCCCTCACAGAGACTGCAGTCCCATAAACGGATGGAGGTCAAACTCAAATCATTTGGGGGTTTGTAACGTTGGGCCCCGAGTATTTTGAACCAAAAATTTACCAGGTGGGGGGCCTCCAAAAGTTGCTTGGGGTGCCAAACGATTTCTCAGTGGGCCCGTTTCCCGGAAACCCCCCCATCATCGGGAAACCTTTCCCCCACCCTAACAGAGGTTAGGCCTGGGGGAGGTTCCAAAGCTGAAAAAGGGGGGAAAAACCCCGCAGGGCAAAATGGGGGATTTTTCCCTGCCTTTTAACTGGCCCAAAGGCCCGGGTTGGGGAACCTATGGCTTTTGGGGCCTGCAATACAGTTTCCGGGACTGCCCTTTGGGGAGTCCTTTGGGACCATTCCCCCCGGGCCGTGAGGGGGTGGGGCCCAAACCCTTTTGGAAAAGGGAAAAAGGGGATGGGGGACGTAGCAACTACCGGGCATTAAAAACTCGCTACCAGGGCAAGGTTCTCGTACATTTTTTCTGGAAAAAAGGGGGTCCCAACCACCTACTGAGGCACCAGAGACCCGGGGCTTTTGGATTTTCCCCCTGGCAAGTTTCCAAAAAAGACCGTTTTTCTACGCTTCGATTTAAAGGGGGGAAAAGCCCCGTCGTGAGTTTGGGGCGTGGGTTGCTTGCAGCCTCATCGGGCCCCAAGGGGGGCGGTTTTTACTCGGTTTCCCTCGGGAAACGCTATGGGGGATTTCCCGAGGCTCAGGGGGAAATTTCCCACACAGATTTTTTGGCCTGGGTACCGGCCCCTATACGGGAATGAAAAATGCTGTAAAATGTGGTGGGGGTTATGTCGAACTTCTTCCCCGTTAATTCAGGGGGGAGGCAAGGCTGTGTCCCTTTCCCCCCAACTTTTTCCCAAAACTTTATGGACTGGGGTTATGGGGGAGAGCTACTAGCCAAAGTCAGTGCGGGCAACATAGGCAAAAATTAAGGGCTCAGACCTTGACTTTCCGGCGATTTGCCATCCTATCTTAAAAACCCCGGGGGCACTTGTGGCGGGGTCTTGAGCATTTTGCCAAAAGGGCGAAGCCCCAGGTTAGAGGTCTCCCGGACCAAGACCCAAAATTTAGGACTTTTGGGGGGGTGTTAGGGGAACCCTTCAGTGATCCTGCTTGGGGGCGAGGGAAATTTTAAGTCCCCAGAAAATTTTACTATCTTTGGGAGCGTAGTCCAAAATCTCTGGGTTTTTCAGAACCCGGAAGTCGTAGAATAGGGCGGAACAGGGGGCCCTGAACTCGTCAAAAAAGAGGTTTGGGAAAGCGGGGACCTTGCGAAGGGGGCCCAAACTGCGTGTTTCAAAGGGCCCTTTATACTTCCAGGGTTTTTCCTTGGGCGAAACCTGGACCCCTATTCCCGTGCCTTGGGGGTTCGGGCCCTTTATGCCTTTTGTAACAATCCCCTTGGGCCCGGGCAAAGGGGTACAGTTTTTTAGGACCACGTGTCCCAAACCGGGGGTTTCCGTGAACTGGCAGGGGCCCTTACTTGCATAAAACCGGGATCCCCCAAATCAGGCTTATGGGCCCCCTAGGGTCGCCTCCCCATGGACGACCCTTTCCCACCAGGTTTTTCTCTCTGCGAACAACCCTGGGGGGGGAGGGGAAACCCGTGGGAAAATCCTAGGGATCATGGCTTGGGCAGCTCGACGAGACCCGTTTGTGGGGGAAAAAAAGAGATGGGCCGTTTTGCCTGCCCGGAGACTCGCCCGAGGGGTCCTCGTGGGTGGAAGCGAAAGGGGGGGGGGGATGCGGCCCCCTGCGCCCCCCCCTCGGCCCTTAGCCCCCTTTATGATTTTATGGGTGGGTGATATCTTTAGCTTCCACAATTGCTTGTAAAGCATTATGAAAGGTGCACGAATAAAATGCCAGAATAATTCTACTGTAAAACAAATGCTCGTTTTTTTTAGAGTTCAGCCTGATATTCAAGATTAAAGTTTGTAATCGCGAGGAAAATCTTTTACTATATCTAAGATTTTAAGAGAGTTAACGTGGAGACTGGATTAAAAGAAGAGAAACAAAAAAAAAAAAAAAAAACATATATGTGAGTGTGTCTACATAGCCTAGCATAGAATAGAATAAAAACAGGTGAATAAAAAAAGGGAATAGTAAAATACAAGTTACAAAATAATATAATTATATAAAAATATATAATTTGTTTTATATTATTTAAAATTTACTGATAACCATCAGGCGTTGCCCCGGACCTAGGCGACAGCCAAAGCCCCCAAAATGAAAAAAAGGGGTTTTGGGGGTAAAAGTGCGGGCCCCCCAGGGGGCTTTTTCCTTGACTTAGGCCAGGGTTAAGATGGACCCAGGGAAAAAGGTTTAATTTTCAGCAAAACACTTACTTTTTCGAAAATACAAGAGCTTCAATTTGTTTCATTTGGTTAATGAGAGTAGTACACATTTAAAAACGGTAGCTCCCTGTTTGAGAGCCGGGACCCCTCCCCCATCCTTCGCCCCTCAACCGATCTTTCGCTTTTCTTTTACTTGTGCCATCGTCAGCCCCCAAAAATCTTTTAATTGTCGCTCAGTCTTTTTCGTTTGCCCCCTTCCTCTGTTTCCTATTTACCATCCCTGTCAGCAAATCTTTCTCAATCTTTTTTTTCCACCCCATGACCAAAAAACTTTAATTTTTCCTTTTTTTTCAAGATGTCCAACAACCGGTCTTTTCAATTTTTTTTTCTCAGCACTTCATTTTTCGCTTCCCCTTTTGTCCGCTAATCGCGTCTCGTCGTAACACCCCATTTAAAATATTGATCTTTTTTTGTCAACTACTTCAGCACCCAACCCCCCCGAAACCCTATGAGCAATTTGGGGAAAATTTTAAAGAGTTTAAAAACCCCCAGCTTTGTCCGTAAGGATACGTATATACAAAAAAGAGAAGAAAAAAAGCAAAATTAAAGCAATATCCCTTTGGGCGCTGGAGGGGAAAATATATGGGAAAAATTTACTGTTGAGTATATTTAAAAATGTACAAAAAATTATTTTTTTTATATGGGGTGCTTTTTAAAGTGTCTAGCTGTCTGTCCCGTTGTCTGTCTGGCTGGTGGCTGTTGGGGTTTTCTGGGGCCCGGTTGGGGGCCAAACCCAAACCCCGCCCCATTTGGTTAAATTTTAACCCCCTTTAAAAACCCCCTATTTAGATCATCAGTATATCCTTTCCGTCGGACCAATCATTTTAAATTCCCGTAGTCTTCTTTTCCATCCATCCATCCTTCAATCTATTCCCCATGATCCCCCCCTACCTCTTCCGTTTGGGGGTTCCCCTCAATCTATCTTGCCTAAAACCCCCCGGAAACTGAAAAAACCCCCCTGGGAAAAGGGGGCCCCTAAAAAAAACCCAAAAAAAGAGAAAAGTGGGGAATTAAATTTGGGCATATCGTTTTCACGCCAACATTTTTTCCCTTCCTCTGTCGGGGGGGTAGGAGGGCCTTTTTTGACGTCCCGTTAGAACGGAAAAATTCCCATTAAGATAAGGGGAAAATTTTCCCCTTGCAATGGGCACCGAACCCCGGGAAAAAAGTGCTGTCCCTTTTTCCCAATCACAGCGCGAGTGGGGGAAACCTAAAAAAAAGAAAGAAGGGGGAGAAAAAAAAAAAGAAGAAAGAGAGAGAGACCGAAAGGAAGGGGAAGAGAGAGAGAGAGAGAGAGAGGGGAGAGAAGGGGAGAGGAAAGAAAGAAAAGAAGAGAGAGAGAGAGAGAAGAAAAAGAAGGGGAGAGAGAGAAAGAAAGAGACAGAAAAAAGGGGGGGGAGAGAGAGAGAGAGAAGAAAAGGGGAAGAGGGGGAGGAGGGGAGAGGAGAGAGAGAAGGGGAGGGAGAGAGAGGGGAGAGAGGGAGAGAGAATGAGACGAGAGAGGGGGGGCCCGAGAGAGAGGGGGGGGGGGGGAAGAGAGAGAGAAGGAGAGAAAGAGAGAGGGGAAAAGAGAGAGGGGAGAAGAGAGAGAGAGGAGAGAAGGAAAAGAGAGCAACAAAAGGGAAAAAAATTAAAAAATAGAAAAGATATGAAACCAAAATTTATAAAACATTGTCGGAAGCACCTGTAAAACCCTTTTTAAAGAAAAAAAAAGGGGAAGAAAAGAAAAGAAAAACCCGAGAAAGTTGGAGAAAAAAATACGAGAAAGAAAGAAAGAATATACAGACGTAAAAGAAAGAGAAGAAAATAGAAGACGAAAGACAAAATTTCCACAAAAAAACAAAAAAACAACCCAAAAACCCAAAAAATAATAATAAAAAATAATAATAATAATAAAAATAATAAAATAATAATAATAATAATTTAAAGATAATAATTTGTAAATTAAAAATGACAATAATGATTATCATTTATCAACCCCTAATAATAATAATAATAAAAAATAAAATAATAATAGTAATAGTAATTTTTAATAGTAAATTTTTAAAAACAAAAAAGCAAAACCCCCCTTTTTTAAATTTTCCGTCGATTCAAAAGCCGCCGCCCCCGCCAGTCCCCCGCCGTTCCCCCAAACCGAGCGAGGGAAGGGTCCGGGTGGCGCTAAGCCCTCTTGCGATGGGGGGGGGGGTCGATACTGCCTTGCGCCGTGTGCAGAGGCGGCCAATGTGGCATTTGCTCTAAGTTACTGGGTGTGTGTGTGTGTGTGTGTGAAAGAAAGAGAGAGAGAGAGAGAGAGAGAGAGAGAGAGAGAGAGAAGGGGAAGAGAGAGGGGAGGGGAGAGAGAGGGAGAGAGAGAGTCTATGTACCTAAGTATATACACTTGTTTAAGTATATATGTACAAATATTTAGGCACGTATACAGTACATGTGAATATATTCTAATATTTATGAGTATGTATGAATGTTCACATTATGTATGTACGAAAATTTCAAACCGGTCATAATTTTCCAGTGGATTCAGCATATATTTCTTCGATTTGTGTTTATCTGCCCCGCCCCGATATATAATATATAATTTTAAATTTTATACAATTATATATATATATATATAATATATATTTATATAATAATTATATATATATAATATATATATATATGTGTGTGTGTGTGTGTGTGTGTGTGTGTGTGTGTGTGTGGTGTGTGTGTGTGGTGTGTGTGTGCGTGTGTGTGGTGGTGTGTGTATGTTTTACGAATGTTCACACACACACACACACACACACCACACACACACACACACACACACACACACATACACACACACACACACACACACACACACACATACATACATATATATACACACATACATACATACATGAATTTAACATTAGTATCGCTTGTGCAAAGTTATTTTGATCACTGCATAAAAACAACTTGGTTATCAAGAGGAATTTTATCTCTAGAGAGAGAGAAGCACGCACATGTCAGCTTGTGGTTTCGTGGCACTATTTCTGCAACTCTTTGTACAAAGCAATAATCTTCGTTATTGGAGAAAAAGTACAAAACCAAGAAATATTTTACGAGTTACAGCTTGGTATAAACAGCGGAGTCTAGTACGAAAATAATGTTAGCAATATACGAGAGCATTTCTTAAAAAGTAGTGGTTCGCAATTTTATGGGTCGAGGTACCGCCTAATATGAGTATCCTAAGTTTGCAGAAAGTACTTTCAAAGTTTTAAATAAGTGTAGATTCAATTATGATATGAATATCTTCATTATTCCCGCATGGAATTTGTATATTTGGGGAGTTTTGTATGACTATATTTTTCGTTGTTTTTAAATTGTGGTAGTAAGGCTAATATAAACAGGAAATTATCTACTTAGGCATCTTGCTCAAAAAAGAAGAAGAAGAAAAAAAGATATACGGTTTTCATATAATACCCACAAGACAAGCTCAGTTGCGATTTAGCGTTGTGCATTTCGATAATGCACAACGCTAAACTTGATGGACTATGAACACGGAGATTGCTCACCTGTGCTTCAACAATACTGATAAAGCTAGACTGAATGTTCATTGAGCAAGTTGGTCAGTTTTGTCTAACATCTCTATGCTATTTTGACAGAGATAGTAGTGATAGTTTATAGGGGAGCAATTATGCTGAGGGTAATGGTACTGCAAAATGTATTATGAAGAGGATAACAGAAACATCAATAATGATTATAATAGTAATATTGGTAATGATATTAAAAATAATAACGATAATAAGGTTAATAAGGATAATAGTAATAATGATGACAAATAGCAAATAAATAATAATGAAAAAACACTACAAAATAATAATAATAACAACAACAGCAACAACAACAACAATAAGGATAATAATAATAAAAATAATAATAATAATAATAATAATAATAATAATAATAATAACAATAAAGATAACAAGTGATAATACTGATGATTAACGAATAACGAATAAATAGTAATAATGATAAAAAACAAATAATAAATAATGATAATAAAAAAGCGATACTTTTGTGAGAGAGGCCTACCTTTGTGTGGCAATTCCCTTTCACTCCATACAACAGGCATATTGCGTAAGTGACCTGGAATGTCACAGACCGCCATAGAGGCAATATAAAAGAATGGATATCCCTACAAGATTACAACACGGTCAGTGAGGCGATTGCTGGGGGATATTTTGCGCGAGCTGAGTGTTAATACTATCAAGTTGTCAGCAGCATCACCCCAAACTATGTTTTTATTATCACTGTTGTCGTTTAAGTGTCAAATGCCTTCACACCTCAGTATTCATGCATAAATGCACGTACGTTAATACATATACAATCATTATAAACATACACACGCACGCACGCACCGTGTTGTTAGAAAATACATTATTAGAAAATACATAGATTGTGTATTATGGGTTTTTCTACCGCACACACCTATGTACACACACATATACAGACATAAACGTACACACACACACATACGCACACCCACCCACACATATATATGTATGTATATATATATATATATATATATATATATATATATATATATAGAGAGAGAGGGGAGAGAGAGAGAGAGAGAGAGAGAGAGAGAGATTATATGAAAAGGAAAACACCCACAATAAGAAATTATTTTTTCCTTTTGTGGCTATTTTCATTTTCATCTTTGTGTACACGTTATTATGTATGTGTTCATATACCGTATATATACACACGTGTAGTAGTAGTAGTAATAGTAGTAGTAGTAGTAGTAGTAGTAGTAGTAGTAGTAGTAGTAGTAGTAGTAGTGGTAGATTGTAAATATCCTGCACAGTAAGAAATACGTAAGAGACACAGAAATCAAGGGAAAAAAATCATAATAATAGTAATCATGATAATAATAATAATAATAATAATAATAATAATGATAATAATAATAATAATAATGATAATAATAATAATAATAATAATAATAATAATAATAATAATAATAATAATAATAATAATAATAACAATAATAATGATAATAAAACCCATCACAAAAAAGCCTTTAAGGGAAGCACCTCAAGTCCTCAAAGTTCGATAGACAACGTAACGAGAATCCCCGACAGACTTCGGCACGTAAAGTTGAGAAAGAAAGGCATACTTTAATCACTTTATTCTCAGCAAAAAGGCTTCCTCTTCTGACGAAAATGGAAGATGAAAGACCTAACTCAAGGATATTAAGGAAACGTTATTTCAAAAGCTCCATGGGTCTTTCATCCTTGTCTAGCGCCCAGCAGCTCTTTGAAGAGCGGGTAATGAGAGAGAAATCAGATTAGAACTAATAATTTATGTTTATATGCAGGTTAATCCCAACTATGCAGAAAACTATGTTAGTTCATTCAACAGCATATATATATATATATATATATATATATATATATATAATATTATAATATAAAATTATATATTATATTATATTTGTGTAATTAAAATTATTATAAAAAAGTTTTAAAAAATTATACAAAATTTTTATATATTCCCATTATACACATAGAAAAAAAAATGTATATTACTACATATACTATACATAATATATATATATATTTTAATATATTATATATATTATATATATTATTATATATCACATTAATATATCAACCCACACACAAACCCCACACGCACCACACACCAACACACACACACACACCACCCACACACACACACCACCACACAAAACACACACACACACACACACACCAGCCGCACGCACACACCACCACAACAACCACACAATTACACCACACGGTTTATATAAAAATTTTTTTATATTTATAAAGCAATTTTTGTTGTGTGTGTGTGGTGTGTTGTGTTGTTGTGTGGTGTGTGTGTGGTGGGGTGTGTTGTTATATATAATAAAATTATTATATATTATATATAATATATATATAATATATATATATATATTATACATTATACTCACATGTATGTGGTTTACGTATTATGTAGTGTTCATGTTCATGTTTTTTTTTCCAAAAACTAAATTTATTGAAAATAGACACAGTTTCGAAACCCACCTTTTCAAGGGTGGATGAGAGGCTGAAAAAAAGCCCCCTTTTTGGACACTTTTCATCGCTGACCACTTCTCCTTTTCTATATTCAGGAAACCCAGTGGTATGCGCATACACTTCTTGTGTCATCCATTCCATGTGAAGAGAGATGTGGCTCCTCGCTGTTTCTTCGCGCCCTCTGCGGAAGGAAAGATCGATTTCCCTTTCGTGTTCTTTCTCTAAAAACGGGGCTACCTCGTCATTTCTCGACGTCGTTTTTACCCAGGCAGGGCGTCCCTTCTACCACACTCTCCAAAAGGGCCTCTCATTGCCCCCCTCATCTGCCTACACCGAGAAATCTACTCTCTTTTCCCCCCGCTTCACCTCTCAACTGCAGGTGCTTTGCCGGGAACGCTCCCGTCGAACCCTGGTCCCACCATCCTCCCCTCCCTCGAGGGGCATCTATGCTTTTCCCTTTTGCTCCTGTTTTAAAAAATGCTTTTGCGAGACAGGCGCAGTCTTACAAAGCGTCTGTTCAAGAAATACCTTTTTTCAGTGGCACAAAACAATGCCTTTTTTCCCAATATAGACCAGGCCGTAGATGGCTGTCAGCGGACAAATGGCCCTTTCCTTCAGCTGATCCCCCAAAAACCCACAGACGGGTAGAATCTTTTTTAAAAAAAGCTGCAGACTAATTCAACTGAACAGGGGATTTTCTTGCCAAAATTTCCCCCTTTTCCAACACCCTTTGCTTTCGCATCCGCGCATATCTACCTTTTTCCCTGCGACCTAAACCTACCCTCCGTTCGATTCCATTCGTCAGTCCTCACTTGCCCCGTGTTCCGCGTTGCCCTCCCTCTCTTTTATACCCTCCCCTTCATTTTCCCTTTTCAGACTGAAGAGAATTGTGTGTAGTATATATATATATTAAATAAAATATATAATATATATATATTTTAAAATTAATATATTAAATATATATATTTATTAAATTTTTATTTAAATATAATATTATATATATATAATATAATATTAATTTTTTTTTATATATATTTTTTTAAATTTTAATATATATATTTATAAAAATTTTTTTAATTAATATTTTAATATATATATAATATATTTTTTATATATATATATTTATATAAAAAATAATAATATTAAATTATAAAATTAAAATATTTATATACATATTTTATATATATTTATATATATTTTAAATATATATTTATAATTTAATATTATATATTTATATGTTTTATTTATTGTTGGTGGGGTATGCTATATAATTATTTGTATATTTATATAATAATAATTATATTATATATATATATATATAATCTGGGGAATGAAAAAATTTGAAAATTTATATATTTATACACTTGCAGGGGTGGTGCTTCATGTGAAAAGTGATGTAAACGATGGTTGGAGCCTAGATTTTTTAAGTGCTTGCTGCCTCCTCGCTTGCAGCTCCCCCCACTGGCTAGCCTAGTGCGAAAAAGGGGAACAGTTTTGCATAAGTCCCACCTACCAAGTCACAGCCCCTCCATCATCAAGACTTCAGCAGTGCCTCCTTGTGGCCACCCATGGGTAACTGGGCACCTTGCGGTCCCAGGCTAAACCTAAACTGAGGCACCAGCAGGAGGCCCTAGAGGTATGGAGCTACGGCCCACCGGCGTGGCATGCCCTAACCCCTCCCAACTCCTCCCCCCTACCAAACGGGGGCAATTGGGGTGGTCAGGGGGGGGGGGGCCCTTGCCTCCTCCTCCCCCAGAAAAACCCTCTGGCAACGAAGAAAATAAATGGATATGCTGGGGGGAGGGATGCTGTCCCTCCCACCCAGCAAGCAAGGTGGGCTGTGGGTCGCGTTGGGGGGCCCAAAAATTTTGGGGCGGAGGGTGGGAATAAATTGCTGTCCTGCCTGTGCCCCAGCAGGCGCCCCCACCAGAAGCTTGTGGGGCAACATGGGAACTCCCACGGGAGATGGGGGGCCCCACACCCCGCTGCCCCCTTTTTTTTGGGGGCGCGTCAGCGGGGGGGCAGACCCTCATGATGGTCACCCCCCCAGGTGTATTCCTGCCTCCCAGCCGTTTTCCCCCTGGTATTTTGAGGTGAGGGTTGATGAGGGTATCATTCTTGAGACTAAAACATCCTTTGGTTTCATTCTCTTATTCCCATATCCCCCAAACCGATTTTTGAAAACACGAGGAAAGGGGTTCTATCCAAACTCGCATTGTGGCAACAATTGCCCTGGGTGAATTTAATTGTTCTGGCGCTTCAAGCAGTATCGGGCTGTGTCCGAGCTGGCTATGAAGTCTGTTGGCCCCCAGGGCTCGGAGCTGACCCAAAGCGCGGAATAGCCTCCTTCTCCGGGACTTTGCTAGTCTCAGAAAATGAGACTCGGGTTTCCTGTCCCAGCGCCCCAAAATGCATCCTGGTCATGGTACGCCAAGGACAGTGGCCAAGGAGTTTGCCACATTTTGTTAGCACGTGAGGGAGGACCCTCTAAAACTGCAGGTTTTACCGGGGTGCCAAATTCGGGGCACGACCATAGGCTGTTGGGTTACCCTGCGGGTCACTTCAAAAAATCCCCGTCCCTCCTGGCCATTTAAGGTATTTCCGGACAACTAAGCGAGGGAGTGTCCCCGGGGTTCGTCATGGCTTTCTGACTGACACAGAACTTGAAACCCGATGCTTGAAGAGCTCTGGGGAGTCTTAAACATGTAACCTCAAAGCAGCCCCGAGCCATTGCATATCCCGAGGGGAAGGGGAATTCCCTCCCTGGAGACA
>NC_051423.1:16861407-16864228 GCF_015228065.2 Penaeus monodon | reverse complement strand
TCGTGAATCGTGACACGTTGATTGCCTAAAATCCCCCTTTTTAAAAGACCGGTAACATTTTCAGAATTAAGGTAATTACTTCTCTCTGTCTTATTTGTCTTCTTAAAGGTATCAAAGGCTCTTTATCTCCAACGACAAACTGTTCTTGGAAAATTATGGACAATTTTTGTGTTTTTTAAGGCGAAAGCAAAACTGTTATTATCCGTCTTTTGCCACTTCCTTTCCTTTTCTTTCATATCATTTTTTGGGGTTAAGTTTCTACGCGTCTCATTTGTTTATTTTGGGTTCTCTGGTTTCGTAACGTTGGGACCTCCTTGTTTGTCAGATTTTGCGTAAAATATTTTTTTTCGTGTAAATTTTTCCTGTTTTACGAAAGGGTTTACTTTGCGACAAAAATCTTTTAAAATCCGGGGGGTTTTTTTTTTTTTTTTTTTTTTTTTTTTTTTTTTTTTTGAGCAAATTTTTTCACCTTAGGGAAGTTTGTTTTGAAAACAGAAATTATATTGAGAAATAAAGTTTGTATTCTACGTTTTGGTGGAAGTGTAAAATTTATTTCATCTTTTTTATTTATTTTTTTATTTTTTCTATTTTAAAAATTTTCTTTCCCAGGGATTCTTTTTAAATCAAATTGTTATCATAACAAAAAAAAGCAAAAAAAAAATACAACCCCACGACAAAACAAACACCCACAAACACCACACAAAACACACACACACACACCCACACCCCACAACACAACACCACACACACACAAAATTGTCGCCTCACATTTTCCACGATATTTTTCTTTCGACATGTAATGAAATTTGCTTGATGAGTCAAATGCTTCTTATACAACTATCGACTTTACTTTGGCTATATGCTTGAAAGATTGCATAAAGACTCTTTGATCCAGCGTGCATTATCATCAGTTTGCAGTTTATGCAGTGTTGGATATCATTTTAAAATGTTATTTATCTATCCATTACACTTACATTTACTTTTTCTTAGAAAGAATTAAAAGAATGCGTGTGTGTGTGTGTGTGTGTGTGTGTGTGTGTGTGTGTGTGTGTGCTGTGGGGGGGGGTTTTTTTTTTGTGTGTGTGTGTGTTTTGTGTGTGTGTGTGTGGGGGGCCATTGTGTGTGTCGTGGGGAGAGAGAGAGGGGAGAAAAGAGAGAGCAGAAGGACAGACAGACAGAGACAGAGACAGAGGAGGGGGAAAAGAGAGAGAGAACAAAGAGAAAGAAAAAAAAGAGAGAGAACGAGACAGAGATTAAAAAAAAAAGTCATGATCTTTAGCATCTATCCCCTGACTTGCCAACTTATCTCTTTATCACTCCCCTTTCAAAACCCCCTTCAGTTTTACCCTCTTGATGACGTGCCTCGCCGATTTCATGAAAATCTTCATGAGAAAGATTTGGAAGCGATTTTCGAGACATCCAATTCCCATTATTCAAAGTAATCTGTTTTCTTTGCATTTCGGTTCCAAGAGAATTTGAAAAAACAAAGGAAGATGTGCTCGATGTAACCGGCAGAGACACCGCATGTAGCAGCTAAGCATATACACACATGCAGTCGCACATGAAAAATTTTACGCGCGCCTGGCGAACCCAACACACACACACACGTACATGCCCACAGGACATTTTTCAAAGTATTATTTATTGTGCATCTGTACATATGTTTTGCATTTCTATCTTCTTCTCTCTTCTTCTCTCTCTCTCTCTCTCTCTCTCTCTCTCTCTCTCCCCTCTCTTCTCTCTCTCCTCACTCCTCCTCCTCCCCTCATCACTCACTCTCTCCTTCCCTCTCTCCCTCGCTCTCCCCCTCCCTTTTCCCTTCCCTCCTTCTCCCCTCATTCCATAAAACACCTCCACCACTGCACAGACAAGACCCTCGCCCCACTATAAAACCCCAAATCACAATGACGACCACCACACGTACTCCCTGATGAAGAAAAAGAGAGGAGGAAGAGAGGAGAGAGAGAGAGAGAGAGAGAGAGAGAGAGAGAGAGAGAGAGAGAGAGAGAGAGAGAGAAAGCAAGAAGCGAACACTGTTACTGGCGCCTCCTTCCAATCACAGTCATGGAGGGAGAAAGGCACGAAATCCGCCAGTGATGACTTCCTTGGCGAGAGGCCCGGCTGTTTTCGCCAATGAATCAATTGCAAGTGGCTTAAAGGGATTATCGATGGGGAGGATGGTCAGATCTTGCAAAACTGCCTCGGGATACGTTGTATATTTATCACTGTGAAAAATGTATTTATATTGCAGGTAAATAAAAATTTCCCTTATTTCAGTTGAAATGTATTTCATGTTTTAATCAAAATATATTCTATACCACTCAAAATATATTCATATTTCAGTAAAATAAAAATTTTTATTTAAAATTTATAGTTAAAATACATTCCATATTTCAAACTTATTTCACTCATAATATATTACATATTTCACTCAAAATACATTTTACATCTCACTCAAAATACAAGTAAAAATTCTTTTACAGACAGACTATACCATTGTTGTTAACTGAGACGAATGCATTACACATAATGGTTCTTAACTGATGACTCAATTACATCCTGAACTTGAACATTATAATGATCCAGTAATAATGAAGATAATCACATAATCGCATATATAGTATTTCTATGTATATTATTACGTTATAGTTATCCATACTTTTTTACATATTCATGTCGGGGATTTTTCTCTTCCTCCTTCTCTCTCTCTCTCTTCTCGCTCCCCCCCCCCCCCCCCCCCACTCTCTCTCCTCTCTCTCTCTCCCTCCCTCCTCCCCCCTCTCTCTCCCCTCTTTTATCTCTCTCTCTCTCTCTCTCCCCC
>NC_051423.1:16836350-16846350 GCF_015228065.2 Penaeus monodon | reverse complement strand
CTTTCCAGATGTTATTGAGAGCAATTGTGGCGTTTTTGGCAATGGCAATTCTTCTTTTTATCTCCGGTGAATCATCATATGTATTAGTTAAAACAGAGAGAGAGAGAGAGAGAGAGCGAGAGAGAGAGAGAGTGTGTGTGTGTGCTTGTGAGTCTGTACGTGTGTATATGTGTGTGTTTTAACAGCCATTTTTTCCACTGCAGGATATCGGCCTCTTTCAATTCATTATTTGAGAGAGAGAATGTGTGTGTGTGTGAACATATGCATATGTCGAATATAACAATAGATAAAATAACGTTAGCACAAATACTAGATTACAGTGTCTGAGTATGTGTGTGCATATTTGTGTGTATGCTCGTGTGTGTGTATGACGCGCGCGCACAAACACAGAATAATAATAAAGTTCCACATTTCGTACCCTTCTCAAACACTAGCTTTGTCAAACGTACCTGCTATGTAATATGACTCTTTCCATAAGGTTCTTTTTTATCAATTTGTTATTTTTTGGGGAGTAGGGGGGTAATAGGAGATACAGCTTGACAACTCCATTAGCTCGAAAAAGTACATGATTCTAATGCTTCTTGATCAAAAATTATACCGGGGGGGGGGGGGGCAGAGACAGACAGACAGAGAGAGAGAAAGAGAGAGAGAGAGGGAGATGGAGTGAGAGAGAGAGAGAGAGAGAGAGAGAAGGGGAGGGCGAGAGAGAGGGAGGGGGAAGTGAGAGAGAAAGAGAAAGCAGAGAAGAGAGAGAGATACGATGGGGAGGGGCAGGGGCAGACAGAGAGAGAAAAAGAAAGAGAGAGAGAGAGAGGAGAGGAGAAAAGGGGACAGCTATAAAAGAATTCAATTTTTTTTTTAAATTCTTTTTTCATTTTTTTCTTTTTTTCAAAAATTTAATACGTTTTTTTTTTTTTTTTTCCCTTTTTTTCTACGGGTTGCGTGATTTCTTTTTGAATTTCCCATTTGACGTGTAATTTTCTGTTGGGGTTTTGGAAACTTTTTAATTTCAGGGAAAAAGTAATCATAGTTTCCTCTTCATCCTAATCTAATATAAAAAAGGGAAAAAAAAAGTGAAATACAATCTAAATGAAAAATTTGACTCTAAATGTTTGCAGAAAATTCTTTTCTTTCTTTTGGCCCTGACGATTTTTCACATCCGTATTTTTGCTTGATAAAAAGGGATTTTGGTGCACGAGCCCCCCCCGCGCGCGGGTACATACCACCCCTAAACCACGCACCACGCACGCACACAAAAACCCCACACCACATATACACACCACACGCACACAAAACACACAAAACACCCCACCCCACACATGCACGCCCCACACACAACCCAACACACACACACACACACACA
This sequence comes from Penaeus monodon, assembly GCF_015228065.2. Taxonomy (NCBI): domain Eukaryota; kingdom Metazoa; phylum Arthropoda; class Malacostraca; order Decapoda; family Penaeidae; genus Penaeus; species Penaeus monodon. Next base: position 16,844,987 of record NC_051423.1, on the reverse strand, counting down.
CACACACACAAAACCACACACACACAACACACACATACATACCACACCATACACGCGCGGGGCGCGCGCAAAAGAGATAGATAGATAGAGAAAAGCAAGAGAAAGAGAGAGAGGGAGGGAGGATGGGAGGGGAAAGGGGAAAAAAATAAAAACAAAAGAAAGAAAGGGAAAAAAGGAATAAAACAAAAGGGGAAAAAATAGGGGAAAAAAGGGGGGGGAGGGGGAGAGGGGGGGAAAGGGGGAGGGGGAGAGAGAGGGAAGGAGGAGAAAGGGGAATGAGGGGGAAGAGTTTAAGACAAGGGGGGGAGAAAGAGGGGAAAAGAGGGGCGGGGAGGGGAAAAAGAAAGAGAAAGAGAAAGAGAGACGGGAAAAGAAGAGAGAGAGAAAAGGAGATGAGAGGGAGAGAGGAGAGAGGAAAAGAGAGAGGGGGGAGGGGGGGGGGAAGAGAGGAGCAGGGAAGGGAGAGAAAAGGAGAGAGGAGAGAGGGGAGAGAAAAGAGACAGAAGAAAGAGAGAGAGTTAGAGAGAGAGAGAGGGGAGAAATGGACTTCCATCGAAGGATCAAAACCAGACTCCAGGAACGAGTATTACCCCAGCGGGAAAATTGGGTAAGTGTTTGCCCCCGCCATCCCCGATTTGGGTTTCAAATTATTTATCACTTTTTACAGTTTTTAGCTTCGACGAAGTAAAAAACATCCCCGTTTGCACTGTCACGATCTAGTTATATACCAATTTCCCTAATGCCCGGTTTTGTGCCTTGGTATTTCCCCTTTTTTTTTTATCACTGTACGTTTTTGAAAAACCCATTGCCCTTTTTGGGACCGTGAGGGCCCCAAAAATACATCCCAGTTTCTGTTTCCAAAAAATGGAAAACCTTTTTTTTTTTGTTGGGAAAAAGGGGCTTTTTTAATTTTTAGTCTGCGGTACAATCTTGACTTCACTTCCCGGTGGAAAACATTAATATCACTTCACTAAAGATAGTATCGGGGTTTAGTAGAATAAGGATTGCAAAACCAGTGCTTTTTTAGTAAACGCTGATCATTTTCCCTTATCTTTAAAAGGAAAACCCTCATTTAAATTTTAAAAAGGTTAAAACGTGATATGGGTCCGCGCTTCCTTTAAAAAGTCAAATAATTCTTTTGAAAACCAAAGTCTCGAACTTTTCATCATGGGCTTTGTGGCGAATAAGAACAAAAAAAACTTATCATCATATCCAATACCTGTTTTAAAAACCAAATGATTAAACTGTTATCAGTATAAAATGTGTATGACGGGAAAGCGAAAAACAAAGGAAAAAGACCTGGGCTAGTTTCAGTGGGAACCGTGGGCGGGGCCCCTTCCCTCCGAGGGGTTTGGGGCCCTCGGGGGCCCGGGCGAGAAGTTTCTGGAGTTGCTGTCGCCTGGAGGGGTTCTTTCTGTGGTTTTGGGCCCCCACGGGGTAAGGAAAAGGTTTTAGCCGAGGCAGCAAACCTTTCTGACACCCCCGTTTGGGGAGTCAGCATTATTTGACCCAGGTGGCCTCCCCCCCCCCCTTTATTCATACCCGGGCGGAAGGGCAAGGGTTCGAAAATCGGAATTTTTCCTTTCAAGGGGAATGCAAGGGAAAAAAGATGATTGAAGGGAAGGTTTTTAAAATCACGCCATGAAATTTGGGAAGGAAGGAATACAAATTCTGAAATTAAAAAAATCTATAAATTTAAATTTCCTTTTAAATTTAACCATCTAATATTAAAAGGGAAAAAAATAAAAAATTCATGCTAAATTTAAACTTTATTGTAGAGGGTTGCACACAAAAAAAACATTGGGAAAAAAACCAAAAAGCTGAAATGGTGAATCCAGATTTTTTTTTCCGTAAGTTAAAAAAAACCTTTAAAAATTTTGGAAAAAAAGGCAGGGGGAAAAAAAATAATAATTATAATTAATTTAAAATTCCGAAATGTTTCCTATTCAAACGACTGAAAAAGAAATTTTTAATTTCCCCCCATTTCTCAGGAGGGAAAGCAAAAATCACAGAAAATGGAGCTGAAGAAGGTTTAAACCCTTTTAAACAGCGTTTACATTGGAAAAGAGATAATCTATTTAGATGTTTTTTATAACACCCTTCTCGTAACCTTTTATATAAAAACCATTTTTTGTCTTTTAGGGTCTAAACAAAACAGAAAGATATTTTTTTAGGCCGGGCCCCCCGTCTCCCCTGCCCCCAACACAACGGCAGGGTAGGGGAAAACGGGGGTTTTTATCCACAGGGGGCCCGGGGGAACCCTGGGAAAAGCTTAAAAGGGGCAACCCCGGGACCCAGCCGGGCCCAGAACACCAAGAGGGGAAAAGCCAAGTGGGGAGGCAGGGCACGAAATAAACACAAAATGACAGTCTTTCCTTATTTACACAAGTTATTTACCCGTACACTTTTCATAGGCACAATACAGGGGGAAACCAGCATGCCACACTGCACGATACAGCTTTAAAAAGGGCCAACACAAAGTTTTTATCAGGTCACAAAGGCACACACGAGGTCTTCACAGGAGCAGCACCCCAACCGCGTCTCTCTTGGTTGTTCCTCCGCCTCCTCCGTTCACAGCCAGCTGCGTCATGTTGCCCAGGGGCCCTGCATGTTAAACACATGCCCAGGTTATCCTTTTCATGTTAACCATGTTTTCGAACAGAGACAAAGACCCACTGGCGTTGCACTATCCCCCCCCTATCAAGCAGGGCGACCCGTCTGCTCTGACATAACCTAAAAAATGAAACAAACTACAGAAAATTTAAATAAAATCAGTCCTCAGGAACAACAAAATTCTTTCAAACAAAAGTAACCGTAATTGTAAATCAGTTCTCAGAAACAAAAAATCTTTCATCCATTTGCGGCTTTCTTCGCTTTTCGCGGGGGCATTGGAGGTTGGGGGTTTGGGGGTTTTAGTTTGGGAAAGTGGCCCCCCAGAGGGGTATCCCCTGCCCAAGACCTGGCTCAGGGGTCCCCCTTTGACGTTTGCGCATCGCCCTCACCGAAAAAATGTTTCGCCCAAATCTCGGTCAGTGTTTTGCCACGTCCTCATCCCCGGGAACGGGGGGCAAAACTTCATTTTCTTTTTCACCTTTGGCCCCGGGAGTAGTTTTCCTGGCCCAGGGGAAAACCCCAAACACCCGGTTTCCACATGGACAACAGCGGTCTTTTTCCCCCCTTTGCGAATTCGTAGGGGACAAAGAGGGGGCCGCTACCACCGTTTTATGGCCCCCCCAAGGGGGCTCGTACCCTTCGGCGAGAGCCCTGGGTTCCGGGACGGGGTTATGCAGCCACACTCTGTAACCATTTTGGTCCCTTTCATTTCCCCCCCTCATGCCCCGGGTTCATGGGGTCCCTTCATGGAAGGGCCGGTCCCTTGGAGCTTGCCACGCACTGGCGGTGCCCCTCCCCGGGGTTCTCCTGCAGTGCCACGGCATAGCTGGGGTGACATTTGGCAAGTTAAAGGCGGGTGGCCGCCCGGGGGCCAAATCTACGGGTTTAGCCTGAGCTCAGGGGCCAAAAATGAGTGGGCAGGTGTGAAGCCTCAAACCCCCATCCCCACAGCAGCCCGGTGGGCCCAATGAGCATGGCGGGCAGCTTGACCCCCAGTCTCCTGATTTTCCCTGCAATATTTGGGCCCAAAATTTGGGGAAGCAAGGGTAGGGTTTAAAAAACCGCTCCCCCATACCATCGGACTTTTTGGATGGAGGGGGTCGTCCGTGTTTTTGCGCCCCCCCAAACAGCTGGGCAAAAAACTCACGGAACACTGGGTGACTCAAACTCACGGCCTGGTCAGAGTGCAGTCAGAAGGCACCCCCCAAAACGGGTAATGAAATTATTCACTAACCCCGCCAGACACGGTCTGGGCCCCCGGGTTGGGTAGTGCATAGGGCCTGGGCCCATTTTGAGAATAGTCCATTACCCACAGATTGTTTTGGGTTTTCCCTTTTGGGCGTCGAGGGCCAGGGCCGGGCAATGTCTTTTCCCGCCAGTTCCAGGGTGTCCCACAAAAGTACACCTGTAACGGGGCAGGGTTTTCTTTCTGGGGGGCCCTCTTTGAACTCCCAACATCAAAGCTCTAACCACTCGGGAACGCCCATTTCTCATGACCCCCCAGTAGAAGGGGTTTGACGGGGGACGGTTCAGGGTTTTTTTTCTCCCCCAAAGGGCCCAAATGGTAACAACGGTTTTAAATTTCCCCTCAGCAACTATGCACGCATGGCCCTCTGGGTACTAAAAACTCCCCCAGTGTCATTTCCCCACTTCACTCAACTGAACCCAGTGCTTCACTAACCCAAAACCGCTTTGACCACTCGTAATTTTTCCCACTGGCCCCCCCCAGACATTTTGTGGTGGGGGTTTCCCCGCAGCCAGGGCCTCCCAACGGGGCGTCCACTGAAAACCCTAAAAGCACCGGGACAAGGGAGAAAGGGTCAGAGCCCTCACTTTGTCCCTTTAACGCCATCATCACCCCCTTTGTGGACATCCACCCCCCTCCCAGACGGGGGAAAACACAGGATCAGAGTCCTTCGGGGACACAGTTGTGAGCAATAGCCTCACACGGGTTTGTCAAATCGGCTGTCAGCTTTTTGAAATGGAAAAGAACCGGGGCGGTGGCCCGTTTGGGAGTTGAAATTCAAGGCGCCCAAACCCAAACCTTTGCCAGCGGGAACCCTCTGTTTACCTTCAGCGACTTCAAACCCTGTGGGGAAAGCTTTGGCGGGCCGGATGGTGAACTCGGCATTTTAGGAAGGTATGGGGTGAAAGGGGCTCGAGACTTTTCACCACCGCCAGAAACTCTTTCCTTGTCCCCACAATATTGGGGTTCGGGCCCCTGCTGAACGGCACTGAAAGTGGGCCCAACGACATACTCCTTCCCGTCCCTTATCTGTGCCCAAAACTGCCCCGACCCTTTCCGCACTAGGGGTCAGTGCCCAAAAAAGGGTTAGGGGAAAAGGCTTGGGCCCGGGGATGGGGAAAAAGACCGGTGTTTATGGGGCCCTTCTTCAGGTTGTCATATGCGGACTGAAAACCCCTTTCGCCCACTGGAAGCACCCCCCTTTTTTTGGGGTAAGTCGGGGGGAAAAGGAAAAGCCCCCTAAAATGGTGAAGCCCTTGTACAAAGCGGCGGGTTTAGAGGGCCCACGGGGCCTAGGTAGCTCCGACTTCGCCACATTGGGGGAACGGGCCCATTTTCTCCACCACCGCCCTTCGGGTTGGGTCAGTGGCACACCGTTTTTGGGACTGACTCATGCCCCGGGGAAAGGGGCCACCTCATGCGGAACATCGAGCTTTTCTTGGGGCCTGATTTTGAGGTTGGCCTTCCTCAACCCCCTTTTTGGGAAATTTCCCTCTAGCCGCCCCCAAAAGCCCCCCTGGGAAGGTGCTCCCAAAGGGCCCGATGACGTATCAATGTAAAACAAGGGCCGTTTTCCCACTGCAGGAAACCCAAAATCCCCTTTTCCCTTTCAGACGCTCGAAAAAACCCGGGGGCAGGCAGAGCCCAAAAGGGGCATGACGTTTTGGAATTGCCACGGGCCCTTCCCCGGGAAGGGAAAAAAAGGCAGTCTTTTTTTTGGGTCCTTTCCGCCATCTCCCTGGTGATAACCCGATTCGGGTTTCGAGTTTTGGGAGAACCCCCCTGGCCCCCCCCAACCCATCGAGGGGGGCCCAAAATTTCCCTGGGAAATTTTGGGAAAATGATTTCCTTGAAAGCCATGTCATTCAGCGCCCGGTGGGTCCACACAGAAGGGGTTGTGTCCCGGGCCCCCTTTTCTTCACCAGGACTACCGTGATGCCCCAGGGCCCTTTTCGGGACCGTTAAATTTAACCCCCTGTGCCCCCAGCTATGACAGGGGCGGGAACCCTTTTTCTTTTTTGGTTTGGTGCCAATACGTGGGGGGGGGGGTCTTTGGAGGGCAAAATACTTCCAGTGTTAATGGGGGCGTTCACCTCGCCCCCGCTCACGAGTCCGCTTTTAAAAGGGGGCCCCAAATATACCTCGGCCTTGGTGGTGGGGAAACGGCGTTTCAAAGCCCCCACCATGTGGTGTAAGAGGCCCTTTGGGAGCCGGCAGGGCCCCAACACTTCCACCGTGGGGGGGCCCCCTTTGTGCTGTTACCCGGGGGCAGGGCCTTCTCTTTTTGGCTCCCGCCCGGGCAGATGCCAGCCCTTTTAAAGGGGGGGACATTTTGGGCCTCCCAGGCCCCCTTCCGTCGTACTCAGCTTTTCCTTCTCTGCTTTTTCAACATTAATACCTGTGACGGCCGCCCCCTTTTCCCCCCTTTACTTCCTCCCTCAGGCCCTGAAACCCCCCCTTCAGAGTTTACCCCCTTTCCCCCCCATCAGTTCAGTCTTACGCTGGGTTTCAAACCCTTTTCGGTTTTTACTGCTGAGTTTTCCCTCTTCACAGATGCGAGATTGCTCGTAGACCTCAACAAGTTGGCAAAAAAACTGTTCCTTGCCTTCCGGCCTGGCATTTTGACGGAAAATGGGGCGGGCCCGCTCGCGTTTCCCCCGGGGCCCGCCTTCTGCCCCCTTTTTGGCCCTTTCCTCCCTCATTAACGGCCAGCCCTGGGAGTGATCAGGGCCCCTCTGGCTCGGCAAACCTCGCTCGTGCCTGCCCTCAGGCATAAAACCCCCTCTCTCTCATGGCTGCCGCCATCTTTTGGAAAGAATGGGTAAATCGGCCCCCTTGACTGATCAAAATCACAAATCCCACCCTGACCCCCCAATTTTACGCCCGGGGGCCCCGTCTCTCTTTCCAACCCAAACACCCCGGGGAGGTAGGGAAAACGGCGTGTTATCCACAGGGTCGTGAACAATGAACAGCCCCCAAAAAGGGCAACCCGGGACCACAAACGTCCCCGAAAAAACCAAGAGGGGAAAACCCCAAATTTGGGGGGGCAGGGCACGAAATAAAAACAAAAAAAAGTCTTTCCTTTTTTTACACAAGTTTTACCCCCAACTTTTCTATAGGCACCCAAAACAGGGGGAAAACCCGCATGCCACACGCACGATTTTCCATATAACAGGGCAACACAAATTTTTATCGGGGCACAAAGGCACACACGAGGTCTTTACAGGGGCAGCACCCAACCGCGTCTCTCTTGGCTTGTTCCTCCGCTCCTCCGTTCACAGCCAGCTGCGTCATGTTTGCCCAGGTCCCTTCATGTTAACACATGCCCAGGTTATCCTTTTCATGTTAACACATGTTTCGCACAGAGACAAAGACCCACTGGCGTTGCAATATACTTCAACGAACTGTATCCTCTGTCAGCGCCATCTTTTGGTTCTTAATTACCCTGCTCTTTATTTATTTTATTTATTTATTGACTGCGCATGTTTTACCATTCAATATTATTCTGTTGGTTTTTTTCGCAAACGGATAATCAAACTTACGCTTTACTAATCTTTAATGACTCCAGCACATACATAATAATGTTACTGTATCACAAAACCTACTTTCATAGGAATACGGTGTTGAATGGCATGCCTCCTTATTCCACAACACTTCATCGATTTTTTCATATTATTTTGTGTAAAGGTAACTTTTTTTTTCTGATGCACAGTGGAATAATAGACGCCAATGAAGTCACATGAACTACTGATATTGATTAGGTACTTTTGCACCCTTGTGATAAATAAATGAATTATTCAAACCACAGTTTCCCTTATCCCAATTATGCTATAAAAATATTCAAATTTGCAATTAAATTTACCTCTCTGTGAATACAATATGATATAATAGTAAATTTATCCTCTCAATATAGATCACTGACAACGCCCGTCTACACATGTTGATTTCAATCACGTTGAGACATAAACCAATACAATAAAAAACATATGCATGAAAACAAAATGAAAAAGTTAATTGCAATATACAAAAAAAATTACGAATTTTGTAATAAAAAAAAAGTTAATAGGTGAATAAAACGTTTTTCATGCATATAGACTGATATATTTATGATAAGGATCATATTCAGGCTTATATATGTTATAATATGTTCATTATGTTCCACCTTGTATCATATCTCGTGTATATACAAGTATAGGCGGTTATATGTTATAGCGATCATATATAGGCAGTTATATGTCATAAAGACCATGCATAGGCCCACATAAAAACTTTCATGTGCCATAGAAATTATACCATGGCTATCATATAAAGAACGGCACACGCCTTGTAATACATTAATCGATACTACCAGGTACAGTTCCCCGCACTTCCAACTGATACACAATGAGTCTAGAGGTAACATTTTTGATGTAGCAATACTGTAGTATGTAGTATTCCGTGAGTGGAGAGGTCGGTCTCTAACAATGACTGTGATTGGGTGAAATAATTTTACAAATATCTACTACAGGAAAGAAATTCGATTAAGAAAATGTCAAAAGGCGATATCTATTCAAATTACAAAATTCGAGAATTTTTTTTTTATTTTTATCTCTAATAGGTGTCTCTAAGAAAAGGAAATAAAACTATGATGTGTTGATAATAATAGGATTAAAAGTCGACGTAGAACTTGCGAAAAGGGACAACTTGTTTTTATGTTTGATGTATAAAAATATTCACAATGGTTCTACCCCTGATTCTCCGGCCTTGGAGTTTGTTGTTGTTTTGGGTTTTGGTTTTGT